>NW_024609016.1:0-45000 GCF_018296145.1 Oncorhynchus tshawytscha | reverse complement strand
ACTGTGCTCTTGCAGTCATCTTTGCAGGATGGCCACTCCTAGGGAGAGTAGCAACAGTGCTGAACTTTCTCCATTTATAGACAATTTGTCTTACCGTGGACTGATGAACATCAAGGCTTTTAGAGATACTTTTGTAACCCTTTCCAGCTTTATGCAAGTCAACAATTCTGAGACCTATTTTGTCCGAGGCATGGTTCACATTTGGCAATGCTTCATACGAATAGCGAACTCAAATTTTGTGTTTTTTTATGGGGCTATCTCGTCTCATTGATTGGACTCCAGGTTAGCTGACTCGTGACTCCAATTATGGAGAAGTCTATGGAGAATGGAGAAGTCTATAGAGAATGGAGAAGTCTATAGAGAATGGAGAAGTCTATGGAGAATGGAGAAGACAATAGAGAATGGAGAAGTCTATGGAGAATGGAGAAGTCTATGGAGAATGGAGAAGTCTATGGAGAATGGAGAAGTCTATGGAGAATGGAGAAGTCTATGGAGAATGGAGAAGACAATAGAGAATGGAGAAGTCTATGGAGAATGGAGAAGTCTATGGAGAATGGAGAAGTCTATGGAGAATGGAGAAGTCCATAGAGAATGGAGAAGTCTATAGAGAATGGAGAAGTCTATGGAGAATCAAGGAGAAGTCTATGGAGAATGGAGAAGTCTATAGAGAATGGAGAAGTCTATGGAGAATGGAGAAGTCTATGGAGAATGGAGAAGTCTATAGAGAATGGAGAAGTCTATGGAGAATGGAGAAGTCTATAGAGAATGGAGGAGAAGTCTATGGAGAATGGAGAAGTCTATGGAGAATGGAGAAGTCTATAGAGAATGGAGAAGTCTATGGAGAATGGAGAAGTCTATGGAGAATGGAGTAGTCTATGGAGAATGGAGAAGTCTATTAGAATGGAGAAGTCTATAGAGAATGGAGAAGTCTATAGAGAATGGAGAAGTCTATGGAGAATGGAGAAGTCTATAGAGAATGGAGAAGTCTATAGAGAATGGAGAAGTCTATGGAGAATGGAGAAGTCTATAGAGAATGGAGAAGTCTATGGAGAATGGAGAAGTCTATAGAGAATGGAGAAGTCTATGGAGAATGGAGAAGTCTATAGAGAATGGAGAAGTCTATAGAGAATGGAGAGAAGTCTATGGAGAATGGAGAAGTCTATGGAGAATGGAGAAGTCTATGGAGAATGGAGAAGTCTATAGAGAATGGAGAAGTCTATGGAGAATGGAGAAGTCTATGGAGAATGGAGAAGTCTATGGAGAATGGAGAAGTCTATGGAGAATGGAGAAGTCTATGGAGAATGGAGAAGTCTATGGAGAATGGAGAAGTCTATAGAGAATGGAGAAGTCTATGGAGAATGGAGAAGTCTATAGAGAATGGAGAAGTCTATAGAGAATGGAGAAGTCTATGGAGAATGGAGAAGTCTATAGAGAATGGAGAAGTCTATGGAGAATGGAGAAGTCTATAGAGAATGGAGAAGTCTATAGAGAATGGAGAAGTCTATGGAGAATGGAGAAGTCTATAGAGCATGGAGAAGTCTATGGAGAATGGAGAAGTCTATGGATGGAGAAGTCTATAGAGCATGGAGAAGTCTATGGAGAATGGAGAAGTCATTAGCCTGGGGGTTCACATACTTTTTCCAACCTACACTGTGAATATTTAAATGATGTATTCAATACAGACAAGAACAATACAATAATTTGTGTGTTTATTAGTTTAAGCAGACTGTGTTTGTCTATTGTTGTGACTTAGATGAAGATCAGATCAAATTTAATGACCAGTTCATGCAGAAATCCAGGTAATTCCAAAGGGTTCACATACCTTTTCTTGCCACTGTATATAGTGTGTGTATATTGTCTCCTAACTCTTCCTGTTCCTCTCAGAGTGTCGTCCCGGTACGTTTGGCTACGGCTGTCAGCAGCTGTGTGTGTGTATGAACAACGCCACCTGTGACTATGTGACTGGAACCTGCTACTGCAGCATCGGATACAAAGGCATCCGCTGTGACCAGGGTAGGTGTGTGTGTGTGTCTGTCTGTCTGTCTGTCTGTCTGTCTGTCTGTCTGTCTGTCTGTCTGTCTGTCTGTCTGTCTGTCTGTCTGTCTGTCTGTCTATGTGTGTGTGTGTGTGATTGCTGACCGATGTGCAAGGTGGACAGAGTTTACACTTTTGCGACTATTCTATTTGTTCCATTATATTGGGCAAGCTATGCCCTGCACACCTCATGTTCTGAGAATTTGTTTATCACAGTATGTATTTGATCCAGGTCTGGTGTTTATTACAGTATTTGATCCAGGTCTGGTGTTTATTACAGTATTTGATCCAGGTCTGGTGTTTATTACAGTATTTGATCCAGGTCTGGTGTTTACTACAGTATTTGATCCAGGTCTGGTGTTTACTACAGTATTTGATCCAGGTCTGGTGTTTACTACAGTATTTGATCCAGGTCTGGTGTTTATTACAGTATTTGATCTAGGTCTGGTGTTTATTACAGTATGTGATCCAGGTCTGGTGTTTATTACAGTATTTGATCCAGGTCTTGTGTTTATTACAGTATTTGATCCAGGTCTGGTGTTTACTACAGTATTTGATCCAGGTCTGGTGTTTACTACAGTATTTGATCCAGGTCTGGTGTTTACTACAGTATTTGATCCAGGTCTGGTGTTTACTACAGTATGTATTTGATCCAGGTCTGGTGTTTATTACAGTATTTGATCCAGGTCTGGTGTTTACTGATCCAGGTCTGGTGTTTATACAGTATGTATTTGATCCAGGTCTGTGTTTATTACAGTATTATTTGATCCAGGTCTGGTGTTTATTAAATGTATTTGATCCAGGTCTGGTGTTTATTACAGTATGTATTTGATCCAGGTCTGGTGTTTATTACAGTATTTGATCCAGATCTGGTGTTTATTACAGTATTTGATCCAGGTCTGGTGTTTATTACAGTATTTGATCCAGGTCTGGTGTTTACTACAGTATTTGATCCAGGTCTGGTGTTTACTACAGTATTTGATCCAGATCTGGTGTTTATTACAGTATTTTATCCAGGTCTGGTGTTTACTATTGTATTTGATCCGGGTCTGGTGTTTACTACAGTATTTGATCCAGGTCTGGTGTTTATTACAGTATTTGATCCAGGTCTGGTGTATACTACAGTATTTGATCCAGGTCTGGTGTTTACTACAGTATTTGATCCAGGTCTGGTGTTTATTACAGTATTTGATCCAGGTCTGGTGTTTATTACAATATTTGATCCAGGTCTGGTGTTTATTACAGTATTTGATCCAGGTCTTGTGTTTATTACAGTATTTGATCCAGGTCTGGTGTTTACTACAGTATTTGATCCAGGTCTGGTGTTTATTACAGTATTTGATCCAGGTCTGGTGTTTATTACAGTATTTGATCCAGGTCTGGTGTTTACTACAGTATTTGATCCAGGTCTGGTGTTTACTACAGTATTTGATCCAGGTCTGGTGTTTACTACAGTATTTGATCCAGGTCTGGTGTTTACTACAGTATTTGAATCAGGTCTGGTGTTTACTACAGTATTTGATCCAGGTCTGGTGTTTATTACAGTATTTGATCCAGGTCTGGTGTTTACTACAGTATTGGATCCAGGTCTGGTGTTTATTACAGTATATATTTGATCCAGGTCTGGTGTTTACTACAGTATTTAATCCAGGTCTGGTGTTTACTACAGTATTTGATCCAGGTCTGGTGTTTACTACAGTATTTGATCCAGGTCTGGTGTTTATTACAGTATGTATTTGATCCAGGTCTGGTGTTTATTACAGTATTTGATCCAGGTCTGGTGTTTATTACAGTATTTGATCCAGGTCTGGTGTTTACTACAGTATTTGATCCAGGTCTGGTGTTTACTACAGTATTTGATCCAGGTCTGGTGTTTACTACAGTATTTGATCCAGGTCTGGTGTTTCTGTGTGTATTAATGGTGATCTGTGTTAGTGTTTGTGTGTTTATTTAAATATGCCTCCCCCCCTCTCTATTCCAGCTGCCCTGATGATGGAGGAGCTGAATCCTTACACTAAGATCAGCCCGGCCTTGGCATCAGAGCACCAGTCAGCGGGCGCTGTCATGGGCATCATCTTCCTCCTCCTCTTCATCATGACCGTGTTGGGGGTGGTGGTGTGGTGGCGGCATCACCAGAGAGAGAAAGGAGGGCAGCACATGCCCAGTGTGTCCTACAGCCCTGCCCTGAGGATCAGCAGTCAGGGTTACTCCCTCTCTGGTGAGACGCTCCAGACTCTACCACTTAGTCATGTTAACTAAGTCAGTCAGGGTTACTCCCTCTCTGGTGAGACGCTCCAGACTCTGCCACTTAGTCATGTTAACTAAGTCAGTCAGGGTTACTCCCTTTCTGGTGAGATGCTCCAGACTCTACCACTTAGTCATGTTAACTAAGTCAGTCAGGGTTACTCCCTCTCTGGTGAGACGCTCCAGACTCTACCACTTAGTCATGTTAACTAAGTCAGTCAGGGTTACTCCCTCTCTGGTGAGATGCTCCAGACTCTACCACTTAGTCATGTTAACTAAGTCAGTCAGGGTTACTCCCTCTCTGGTGAGATGCTCCAGACTCTGCCACTTCTCTTTCAGTGTGGTAGTCGTATTAACTAAGTCAGTCAGGGTTACTCCCTCTCTGGTGAGACGCTCCAGACTCTACCACTTAGTCATGTTAACTAAGTCAGTCAGGGTTACTCCTCTCTGGTGAGATGCTCCAGACTCTACCACTTAGTCATGTTAACTAAGTCAGTCAGGGTTACTCCCTCTCTGGTGAGATGCTCCAGACTCTGCCACTTAGTCGTATTAACTAGTCAGTCAGGGTTACTCCCTCTCTGGTGAGACGCTCCAGACTCTACCACTTAGTCATGTTAACTAAGTCAGTCAGGGTTACTCCCTTTCTGGTGAGACGCTCCAGACTCTACCACTTAGTCGTGTTAACTAAGTCAGTCAGGGTTACTCTCTCTGGTGAGAGCTCCAGACTCCACCACTTAGTCGTGTTAACTAAGTCAGTCAGGGTTACTGCCTCTCTGGTTACGCTCCAGACTCCACCACTTAGTCTTGTTAACTAAGTCACAGGACTGTCTCTTTACAGTGTGGACTCTCTCCACAGGACTGTCTCTTTACAGTGTGGACTCTCTCCACAGGACTGTCTCTTTACAGTGTGGACTCTCTCCACAGGACTGTCTCTTTACAGTGTGGACTCTCTCCACAGGACTGTCTCTTTACAGTGTCGACTCTCTCCACAGGACTGTCTCTTTACAGTGTGGACTCTCTCCACAGGACTGTCTCTTTACAGTGTGGACTCTCTCTATAGGACTGTCTCTTTACAGTGTGGACTCTCTCCACAGGACTGTCTCTTTACAGTGTGGACTCTCTCCACAGGACTGTCTCTTTACAGTGTGGACTCTCTCTACAGGACTGTCTCTTTACAGTGTGGACTCTCTCTATAGGACTGTCTCTTTACAGTGTGGACTCTCTCCACAGGATTGTCTCTTTACAGTGTGGTCCCTCTCCACAGCCCTCGGGGGTGATCTGACTGAAATTGGGGGTGATCTAACTAAATTCAGGGGTGATCTGACTGAACTCTCTTTCCAGCTAGATCCTCCTCTCTCTTGCTGTTTGTGTTCTCAGCAAACTCAGCTTTCTGATGAAACCTCTGTTTTTAACAGCCTTGTATTGAAAATGTCCCGATGGAGCTGTGTGTTTTTGCGTTTGCTTGCGTGCTCGCCCATGTGACTGTGAGTGTGGCTGTGTGTGTGTAGAGTCCTATGCTACAAGCTGATGTTTCCGTGGTGAGCAGGGCATCAGTGTACAGGCTTTGTTCTCCTCTCTAGACTCCTCTCCTACCATCAGCAACGTCAGTCATTGTTTCACTAACCCCTCCTACCACACTCTGGGAGCATGTACCTACGCTGGCCACTACGCCAAGCCTGACAAGAAGACCAGAAGGGCCAAGGTGGGTGGCAACGAACCTTAATAACTTTATTTATGCTAAGAGTACATACTGGCAACTGCCAAGATAAAGAAAACAAAAAACATAAAAATATCTTAATAGTTTTCACAACGAGCAGACAGAACAGCTTCAATGCACCTCATCATAGATTCTACAGGTGTCTGGAACTCTATTGGAGGGATGTGACATCATTCTATTGGAGGGATGTGACATCGTTCTATTGGAGGGATGTGACATCGTTCTATTGGAGGGATGTGACATCATTCTATTGGAGGGATGTGACATCGTTCTATTGGAGGGATGTGTACATCATTCTATTGGAGGGATGTGACATCATTCTATTGGAGGGATGTGACATCATTCTATTGGAGGGATGTGACATCATTCTATTGGAGGGATGTGACATCATTCTATTGGAGGGATGTGACATCGTTCTTCCACCAGAAATTCAATCGTTTGGTGTTTTTGTTGGTGGTTGGAAAACGCTGGTCTCAGGTGCCGCTCCATAATCTCCCAGAAGTGTTCAGTTGGGTTGAGATCTGGTGACTGAAACGGCCAGGTCACATGGTTTATTTCGTTTTTCATGCTCATCCAACCATTCAGTGACCACTCCTGACATGTGTATGGGGCATTGTCATTGTATGGGAAAGCATAAAAGCTACCATTACTATGTTAATTGCTTAATTAACTCAGGAACCACACCTGTGTGGAAGCACCTGCTTTCAATATAATTTGTATCCCTCATCTACTCAAGTGTTTCCATTATTCTGGCAGTTACCTGTGCATTGGCATTCTCCAAGAAACATGTGTCTTTCATTTGTCAGTTCTTGGTGTGTTGTTCCACATGTAGCAGCTACTCTTCCTGGGGTCCTCATTAGCTGTTCCACATGTAGCAGCTACTCTTCCTGTGGTCCTCATTAGCTGTTCCACATGTAGCAGCTACTCTTCCTGGGGTCCTCATTAGCTGTTCCACGTGTAGCAGCTACTCTTCCTGTGGTCCTCATTAGCTGTTCCACGTGTAGCAGCTACTCTTCCTGTGGTCCTCATTAGCTGTTCCACGTGCAGCAGCTACTCTTCCTGGGGCTCCTCATTAGCTGTTCCACATGTAGCAGCTACTCTTCCTGGGGTCCTCATTAGCTGTTCCACGTGTGCCTCAGCAGCTACTCTTCCTGTGGTCCTCATTAGCTGTTCCACGTGTAGCAGCTACTCTTCCTGTGGTCCTCATTAGCTGTTCTTCCTGGGGTCCTCATTAGCTGTTCCACGTGCAGCTACTCTTCCTGTGGTCCTCATTAGCTGTTCTTCCTGGGGTCCTCATTAGCTGTTCCACGTGTAGCAGCTACTCTTCCTGGGGTCCTCATTAGCTGTTCCACGTGTAGCAGCTACTCTTCCTGGGGTCCTCATTAG
Source organism: Oncorhynchus tshawytscha (assembly GCF_018296145.1). Classification (NCBI taxonomy): domain Eukaryota; kingdom Metazoa; phylum Chordata; class Actinopteri; order Salmoniformes; family Salmonidae; genus Oncorhynchus; species Oncorhynchus tshawytscha. The sequence goes on along the minus strand of NW_024609016.1, from coordinate 37,619 downwards.
CTGTTCCACGTGCAGCAGCTACTCTTCCTGGGGTCCTCATTAGCTGTTCCACGTGTAGCAGCTACTCTTCCTGTGGTCCTCATTAGCTGTTCCACGTGTAGCAGCTACTCTTCCTGGGTCCTCATTAGCTGTTCCACGTGTAGCAGCTACTTCCTGGGGTCTTCCTGTGGTCCTTCATCAGCTGTTCCACGTGTAGCAGCTACTCTTCCTGGGGTCCTCATTAGCTGTTCCACGTGTAGCAGCTACTCTTCCTGGGGTCCTCATTAGCTGTTCCACGTGTAGCAGCTACTCTTCCTGGGGTCCTCATTAGCTGTTCCACGTGTAGCAGCTACTCTTCCTGGGGTCCTCATCAGCTGTTCCACGTGTAGCAGCTACTCTTCCTGGGGTCCTCATTAGCTGTTCCACGTGTAGCAGCTACTCTTCCTGGGGTCCTCATTAGCTGTTCCACGTGCAGCAGCTACTCTTCCTGTGGTCCTCATTAGCTGTTCCACGTGCAGCAGCTACTCTTCCTGGGGTCCTCATTAGCTGTTCCACGTGCAGCAGCTACTCTTCCTGTGGTCCTCAATAGCTGTTCCACGTGTAGCAGATTTTCTTCCTGGGGTCCTCATCAGCTGTTCCACGTGTAGCAGCTACTCTTCCTGGGGTCCTCATTAGCTGTTCCACTGTTCCACGTGTAGCAGATTTTCTTCCTGGGGTCCTCATCAGCTGTTCCACGTCCTCATTAGCTGTTCCAGCAGCTACTCTTCCTGTGGTCCTCATTAGCTGTTCCACGTGCAGCAGCTACTCTTCCTGCTGGGTCCTCAATAGCTGTTCCACGTGTAGCAGCTACTCTTCCTGGGGTCCTCAATAGCTGTTCCACGTGTAGCAGCTACTCTTGCTGGGGCCCTCAGTCTGTCTGTGTGTAGCAGCTTCTCTTGCTGGGGCCCTCAGTCTGTCTGTGTGTAGCAGCTACTCTTGCTGGGGTCCTCAGTCTGTCTGTGTGTAGCAGCTACTTTTGCTGGGGCCCTCAGTCTGTCTGTGTGTAGCAGCTACTCTTGCTGGGGTCCTCAGTCTGTCTGTGTGTAGCAGCTACTCTTGCTGGGGCCCTCAGTCTGTCTGTGTGTAGCAGCTGCTCTTGCTGGGGCCCTCAGTCTGTGTGTGTTTCGTTCCCAGGTGAAGGACAAGAGGTTAAACAGGAATAGTGCTCCAGAGTGGACAGCCTACTATAACCTCGATGAACTGGGTATGTCTGATGACTCCCTTATAAAACCCATTGTAAATACAAGTTGATTTGGGATTGTTTAACCTCTCTGGGATATGTGGGACGGTAGCTTCCCACCTGGCCAAAAGCCAGAGAAAATGCAGAGCGTCAAATTCAAATAAATTACTATAAAAATCAACACATGCAAGATATCAAATTAAAGCTACACTTGTTGTGAATCCAGCCAACATGTCAGAGTTCAAAAAGGCTTTGTTGCGAAAGAAAACGATGCCATTATCTGAGGATAGCACCATAGTAAACAAAGAGAGAAAAGCATATTTCAACCCTGCAGGCGCAACACAAAACGCAGGATATATAAAAATATAATTCATGCCTTACCTTTGATTAGCTTCTTTTGTTGGCACTCCAATATGTCCCATAAACATCACAAATGGTCCTTTTGTTCGAATAATTCCGTCGATATATATCCAAAATGTCCATTTATTTGGCTCGTTTGATCCAGAATAACACCGGTTCCAACTTGCGCAACGTGACTACAAAATATCTCAAAAGTTACCTGTAAACTTTGCCAAAACATTTCAAACTTCTTTTGTAATACAACTTTAGGTATTTTTTAAAGTAAATAATCGATAAAATTGAAGACGGGATGATCTGTGTTCAATACAGGAGGAAAACAAACTGTAGCTTTCTGGTCACGCGCCTCTATCTAACAGTACACATAAAGTTACCCTCGTTCAAGATGGGCGTACTTCTTCATTACACAAAGGAAAAACCTCAACCAATTTCTAAAAACTGGTGACATCCAGTGGAAGCGATAGGAACTGCAAGAAGGTCCCTTAGAAATCTGGATTCCCAATGAAAACCCATTGAAAAGAGAGTGACATCAACTAAAAAAAAATCGGAGGCACACCTTTAGGCACACCTGCTGTATAGATGGCCATATACACTGACTGTTCAAAACATTAGGAACACCTGCTGTATAGATACACTGACTGTTCAAAACATTAGGAACACCTGCTGTATATATACACTGACTGTTCAAAACATTAGGAACACCTGCTGTATAGATACACTGACTGTTCAAAACATTAGGAACACCTGCTGTATAGATACACTGACTGTTCAAAACATTAGGAACACCTTCTGTATAGATACACTGACTGTTCAAAACATTAGGAACACCTGCTGTATAGATGGCCATATAGTTAAACATAATTAATCTGTCCCTTTAACATCTCTGTAGGTGTGTACCGTGTAGACAGACTCTTAATCTGTCCCTTTAACATCTCTGTAGGTGTTTACTGTGTAGACAGACTCTTAATCTGTCCCTTTAACATCTCTGTAGGTGTTTACTGTGTAGACAGACTCTTAATCTGTCCCTTTAACATCTCTGTAGGTGTGTACCGTGTAGACAGACTCTTAATCTGTCCCTTTAACATCTCTGTAGGTGTTTACTGTGTAGACAGACTCTTAATCTGTCCCTTTAACATCTCTGTAGGTGTTTACTGTGTAGACAGACTCTTAATATGTCCCTTTAACATCTCTGTAGGTGTGTACCGTGTAGACAGGCTCTTAATCTGTCCCTTTAACATCTCTGTAGGTGTGTACCGTGTAGACAGGCTCTTAATCTGTCCCTTTAACATCTCTGTAGGTGTGTACCGTGTAGACAGGCTCTTAATCTGTCCCTTTAACATCTCTGTAGGTGTGTACCGTGTAGACAGGCTCTTAATCTGTCCCTTTAACATCTCTGTAGGTGTGTACCGTGTAGACAGACTCTTAATCTGTCCCTTTAACATCTATGTAGGTGTGTACCGTGTAGACAGACTCTTAATCTGTCCCTTTAACATCTCTGTAGGTGTTTACTGTGTAGACAGACTCTTAATCTGTCCCTTTAACATCTCTGTAGGTGTGTACCGTGTAGACAGGCTCTTAATCTGTCCCTTTAACATCTCTGTAGGTGTGTACCGTGTAGACAGGCTCTTAATCTGTCCCTTTAACATCTCTGTAGGTGTGTACCGTGTAGACAGGCTCTTAATCTGTCCCTTTAACATCTCTGTAGGTGTGTACCGTGTAGACAGGCTCTTAATCTGTCCCTTTAACATCTCTGTAGGTGTGTACCGTGTAGACAGGCTCTTAATCTGTCCCTTTAACATCTCTGTAGGTGTGTACCGTGTAGACAGGCTCTTAATCTGTCCCTTTAACATCTCTGTAGGTGTGTACCGTGTAGACAGGCTCTTAATCTGTCCCTTTAACATCTCTGTAGGTGTGTACCGTGTAGACAGGCTCTTAATCTGTCCCTTTAACATCTCTGTAGGTGTGTACCGTGTAGACAGACTCTTAATCTGTCCCTTTAACATCTCTGTAGGTGTTTACTGTGTAGACAGACTCTTAATCTGTCCCTTTAACATCTCTGTAGGTGTGTACCGTGTAGACAGGCTCTTAATCTGTCCCTTTAACATCTCTGTAGGTGTGTACCGTGTAGACAGGCTCTTAATCTGTCCCTTTAACATCTCTGTAGGTGTGTACCGTGTAGACAGACGCTACAGCTCCTACCATGAACAGTACTACAGAGGTAGAGTATGAGACTCCACTATGTCCTTATGAAGAAGACCATCTCATATAACAGAGTGGTTGGTCTGTGTTACCCAAAGACTTTCCTGCACTGTAGTGTGTGACTGCATGTGTGACTACATCTGTGCTGTGTGTGTGTTTGTGTCAGAGTATGTGAGCGGAGCGAGGAGTGGAGGGTGCCCAATTTGACTGGAGCGCGGAGCGAGTAGTGGAGCCCAATTTGACTGGAGTGCGGAGCGAGTAGTGGAGCCCAATTTGACTGGAGTGTGGAGCGAGTTTCCGGACCTTCTCGCCCGCTCCAGTTTCGCTCCAGTACCTCTCCAGCAGCGCTCACTTCATGAGCTCAGGGTGTGCCCGGCCCAGAAAGCATTTGATGTCTACTTGTGTGCTGCTATAGCCCCTTGCTTTAGCTACTGTCATGGAGTTCACTAAATATTTTCATAAAGAAACAGATAAAACACACAGGTGTTAAATCAAGGTGACTTACAAAGATGAGCTGGACCAAGAGCAAGAGAGGGAGTGTGGTGATGTAGTGTGGTGATGTAGTGTGGTGATGTAGTGTGGTGATGTAGTGTGGTGATGTAGTGTCCACAACTAAAGAAGAGAGGGAGTGTGGTGATGTAGTGTCCACTACTAAAGAAGAGAGGGAGTGTGGTGATGTAGTGTCCACAACTAAAGAAGTGAGGGAGTGTGGTGATGTAGTGTCTACAACTAAAGAAGAGAGGGAGTGTGGTGATGTAGTGTCCACAACTAAAGAAGAGAGGGAGTGTAGTGATGTAGTGTCCACTACTAAAGAAGAGAGGGAGTGTAGTGATGTAGTGTGGTGATGTAGTGTCTACAACTAAAGAAGAGAGGGAGTGTGGTGATGTAGTGTCCACTACTAAAGAGAGGGAGTGTGGTGATGTAGTGTCCACTACTAAAGAGAGGGAGTGTGGTGATGTAGTGTCCACAACTAAAGAATCACGGTGGAATCTGAAAAGACACCTATCCTGAAAGTATGATGGTGTACTGTGTGCACATGATAACAGACAGGAATGAGGTGGGTAGATAACTACAGTACCAGTCAAAAGTTTGGACACACCTACTCATTCAATAACCAACTAATTGTAAAAAAAAATCGAAATATATTTTATATTTGAGATTCTTCAAAGTAGCCACCCTTTGCCTTGATGACAGTTTTGCACACTCTTGCAACACCACTAAGCAAGGGGCACCATGAAGACCAAGGAGCTCTCCAAACAGGTCAGGGACAAAGTTGTGGAGAGGTACAGATTAGGGTTGGGTTATAAAAAAATATCAGAAACTTTGAACATCCAATGGAGCACCATTTAATACATTATAAAAAAATGGAAAGAATATGGCACCACAACATACCTGCCAAGAGAGGGCCGCCCACCAAAACTCACGGACCAGGCAAGGAGGGCATTAATCAAAGAGGCAACAAAGAGACCAAAGATAACCCTGGAGGAGCTGCAAAGCTCCACAGAGGAGATTGAAGTATCTGTCCATAGGACCACTTTAAGCCATACACCCCACAGAGCTGGGCTTTACGGAAGGGTGGCCAGAAAAAAGCCATTGCTTAAAGAAAAAAATAAGCAAACACGTTTGGTGTTCGCCAAAATCATGTAGGAGACTCCCCAAACATATGGAAGAAGGTAATCTGGTCAGATGAGACTAGAATTGAGCTTTTTGGCCATCAAGGAAAACGCTATGTTTGGCGCAAACCCAACACCTCTCATCACCCCAAGAACACTATCCCCACAGTGAAGCATGGTGGTGGCAGCATCATGCTGTGTGGATGTTTTTCATTGGCAGGGACTGGGAAACTGGACTGACTGATGGTGCTAAATACAGGGAAATTCTTGACGGAAACCTGTTTCAGTCTTCCAGAGATTTGAGTCTGGGACGGAGGTTCACCTTCCAGCAGGACAATGACCCTAAGCATATTGCTAAAGCAACACTCGAGTGGTTTAAGGGGAAACATTTAAATGTCTTGGAATGGCCTAGTCAAAGCCCAGACCTCAATCCAATTGAGAATCTGTTGTATGACTTAAAGATTGCTGTGCACCAGCGGAACCCATCCAACTTGAAGGAGCTGGAGCAGTTTTGCCTTGAAGAATGGGCAAAAATCCCAGTGGCTAGATGTGCGAAGCTTATAGAGAGAGAGACTTGCAGGTGTAATTTCTGCAAAAGGTGGCTCTACAAAGTATTGACTTTGGGGGGGTGAATAGTTATGCACGCTCAATTTTTCAGTTTTTTTGTCTTATTTCTTGTTTGTTTGACAATAAAACATATTTTGCATCTTCAAAGTGGTAGACATGTTGTGTAAATCAAATTATACGAACCCCCCAAAAAATCTATTTTAATTCCAGGTTGTAAGGCAACAAAATAGGAAAAACACCAAGGGGGTGGATACTTTCGCAAGCCACTGTAGATTGAGATCACCACTTTAATAAATGGATCACCAGTCACTTTAAACAATGCCACTTTAAATAATGTTTACATATCTTACATTACTCACATCACATGTACAGTATATATTGTATTTTATACCATCTACTGCACCTTGCCTATGCCACTCGGCCATCGCTCATCCATATACTGATATGTACATATTCTCATTCACCCACTCATTCTCACTCACATTAACATCTGCTAACCATGTGTATGTGACCAATAAAATTTGTTTTGATATATATATATATATATATATATATATATATATATATATGCAAAAATACATATGGGGATTGGAAATGATGCAGCACTGATAGAAGCCACAATCTATCTGAAATATTAAAGCTGATCTACCCCATAAAAAATATATATACTGTATATATATATATATATATATACAAATATAAAAATTATACTTTTCATTCAAATCATATGGTTTGGTTTCAATACTTCAAAAGCTTATGGTAGGTCCCGGCAGTCACAACAATAGATGGGTGTTGGTTAAATGGTAGGTCCCGGCAGTCACAACAATAGATGGGTGTTGGTTAAATGGTATGTCCAGGTAGTCACAACAATAGATGGGTGTTGGTTAAATGGTATGTCCAGGAAGTCGCAACAATAGATGGGTGTTGGTTAAATGGTAGGTCCCGGTAGTCACAACAATATATGGGTGTTGGTTAAATGGTAGGTTCAGGAAGTCACAACAATAGATGTGTGTTGGTTAAATGGTATGTCCAGGAAGTCACAACAATAGATGGGTGTTGGTTAAATGGTAGGTCCAGGAAGTCACAACAATAGATGTGTGTTGGTTAAATGGTATGTCCAGGAAGTCACAACAATAGATGGGTGTTGGTTAAATGGTAGGTCCCGGCAGTCACAACAATCAATGGGTTTTGGTTAAATGGTAGGTCCCGGCAGTCACAACAATCAATGGGTGTTGGTTAAATGGTAGGTCCCGGCAGTCACAACAATCAATGGGTTTTGGGTAAATGGTAGGTCCCGGCAGTCACAACAATCAATGGGTGTTGGTTAAATGGTAGGTCCCGGCAGTCACAACAATCAATGGGTGTTGGTTAAATGGTAGGTCCCGGCAGTCACAACAATCAATGGGTTTTGGGTAAATGGTAGGTCCCGGTAGTCACAACAATAGATGGGTGATGGTTAAATGGTAGGTCCCGGCAGTCACAACAATCAATGGGTTTTGGGTAAATGGTAGGTCCCGGTAGTCACAACAATAGATGGGTGATGGTTAAATGTTAGGTCCCGGTAGTCACAACAATAGATGGGTGATGGTTAAATGTTAGGTCCCGGTAGTCACAACAATAGATGGGTGTTGGTTAAATGTTAGGTCCCGGTAGTCACAACAATCAATGGGTGTTGGTTAAATGGTAGGTCCCGGTAGTCACAACAATCAATGGGTGTTGGTTAAATGGTAGGTCCCGGTAGTCACAACAATCAATGGGTGTTGGTTAAATGGTAGGTCCCGGTAGTCACAACAATCAATGGGTGTTGGTTAAATGGTAGGTCCCGGCAGTCACAACAATCAATGGGTGTTGGTTAAATGGTGGGAATTTGGAGCGACTAGTTGTTTTCTTCTTCCTGTGAGCGAGGTTTTTAGCAGAGCGGTTGGAAAGAACGTGGAGCACCGGAGCATTGCACCGCAATGAGCGGGATTTCAGACCACTCAACACCGCTCTGAAAGCAATGAGCGGGATTTCAGACCACTCAACACCGCTCTGAAAGCAATGAGCGGGATTTCAGACCACTCAACACCGCTCTGAAAGCAATGAGCGGGATTTCAGACCACTCAACACCGCTCTGTAAGCAATGAGCGGGATTTCAGACCACTCAACACCGCTCTGAAAGCAATGAGCGGGATTTCAGACCACTCAACACCACTCTGAAAGCAATGAGCGGGATTTCAGACCACTCAACACCGCTCTGAAAGCAATGAGCGGGATTTCAGACCACTCAACACCGCTCTGAAAGCAATGAGCGGGATTTCAGACCACTCAACACCGCTCTGAAAGCAATGAGCGGGATTTCAGACCACTCAACACCGCTCTGAAAGCAATGAGCGGGATTTCAGACCACTCAACACCGCTCTGTAAGCAATGAGCGGGATTTCAGACCACTCAACACCGCTCTGAAAGCAATGAGCGGGATTTCAGACCGCTCAACACCGCTCTGAAAGCAATGAGCGGGATTTCAGACCACTCAACACCGCTCTGAAAGCAATGAGCGGGATTTCAGACCGCTCAACACCGCTCTGAAAGCAATGAGCGGGATTTCAGACCACTCAACACCGCTCTGTAAGCAATGAGCGGGATTTCAGACCACTCAACACAGCTCTGAAAGCAATGAGCGGGATTTCAGACCGCTCAACACCGCTCTGAAAGCAATGAGCGGGATTTCAGACCACTCAACACCGCTCTGAAAGCAATGAGCGGGATTTCAGACCACTCAACACCGCTCTGTAAGCAATGAGCGGGATTTCAGACCACTCAACACCGTTCTGAAAGCAATGAGCGGGATTTCAGACCACTCAACACCGCTCTGAAAGCAATGAGCGGGATTTCAGACCGCTCAACACCGCTCTGAAAGCAATGAGCGGGATTTCAGACCGCTCAATACCGCTCTGAAAGCAATGAGCGGGATTTCAGACCACTCAACACCACTCTGAAAGCAATGAGTGGGATTTCAGACCGCTCAACACCGCTCTGTAAGCAATGAGCGGGATTTCAGACCACTCAACACCGCTCTGTAAGCAATGAGCGGGATTTCAGACCACTCAACACAGCTCTGAAAGCAATGAGCGGGATTTCAGACCGCTCAACACCGCTCTGAAAGCAATGAGCGGGATTTCAGACCACTCAACACCGCTCTGAAAGCAATGAGCGGGATTTCAGACCACTCAACACCGCTCTGTAAGCAATGAGCGGGATTTCAGACCACTCAACACCGTTCTGAAAGCAATGAGCGGGATTTCAGACCACTCAACACCGCTCTGAAAGCAATGAGCGGGATTTCAGACCGCTCAACACCGCTCTGAAAGCAATGAGCGGGATTTCAGACCGCTCAATACCGCTCTGAAAGCAATGAGCGGGATTTCAGACCACTCAACACCACTCTGAAAGCAATGAGTGGGATTTCAGACCGCTCAACACCGCTCTGTAAGCAATGAGCGGGATTTCAGACCACTCAACACCGCTCTGAAAGCAATGAGCGGGATTTCAGACCACTCAACACCGCTCTGAAAGCAATGAGCGGGATTTCAGACCACTCAACACCGCTCTGAAAGCAATGAGCGGGATTTCAGACCACTCAACACCGCTCTGAAAGCAATGAGCGGGATTTCAGACCACTCAACACCGCTCACATACTCTGGTTTGTGTATAAACTGATGTGTATGAACTGATGTGTGTGTTTTGACCTCTGTGTCTCTCTCTCCACAGGGCACGCCTGTGATCTCCTCCTCTGTGTGTGTTCCTTCCTCCTGATGGTCTCACACACTCCTCTCCGGTCCTCTCCTCCAGTCTCTACCTAACACAGTCCTCTCTCCTCCTCTCCTCCAGTCTCTACCTAACACACTCCTCTCCTCCAGTCTCCACCTAACACACTCCTCTCTCCTCCTCTCCGCCAGTCTCTACATAACACAGTCCTCTCTCCTCTTCTCCTCCAGTCTCTACCTAACACACTCCTCTCTCCTCCTCTCCTCCAGTCTCTACCTAACACAGTCCTCTCTCCTCCTCTCCTCCAGTCTCTACCTAACACACTCCTCTCTCCTCCTCTCCTCCAGTCTCTACCTAACACAGTCCTCTCTCCTCCAGTGTCTACCTAACACACTCCTCTCTCCTCCTCCCCTCCAGTCTCTACCTAACACAGTCCTCTCTCCTCCTCTCCTCCAGTCTCTACCTAACACACTCCTCTCTCCTCCTCTCCTCCAGTCTCTACCTAACACAGTCCTCTGTCCTCCTCTCCTCCAGTCTCTACCTAACACAGTCCTCTCTCCTCCTCTCCTCCAGTCTCTACCTAACACACTCCTCTCTCCTCTTCTCCTCCAGTCTCTACCCCACAGTCCTCTCTCCTCCAGTGTCTACCTAACACACTCCTCTCTCCTCCTCCCCTCCAGTCTCTACCTAACACAGTCCTCTCTCCTCCTCTCCTCCAGTCTCTACCTAACACAGTCCTCTCTCCTCCAGTCTCTACCTAACACACTCCTCTCTCCTCCTCTCCTCCAGTCTCTACCTAACACAGTCCTCTCTCCTCCAGTGTCTACCTAACACACTCCTCTCTCCTCCTCTCCTCCAGTCTCTACCTAACACAGTCCTCTCTCCTCCTCTCCTCCAGTCTCTACCTAACACACTCCTCTCTCCTCCTCCCCTCCAGTCTCTACCTAACACAGTCCTCTCTCCTCCTCTCCTCCAGTCTCTACCTAACACACTCCTCTCTCCTCCTCTCCTCCAGTCTCTACCTAACACACTCCTCTCTCCTCCTCTCCTCCAGTCTCTACCTAACACAGTCCTCTCTCCTCCTCTCCTCCAGTCTCTACCTAACACAGTCCTCTCTCTCCTCTCCTCCAGTCTCTACCTAACACACTCCTCTCTCCTCCTCTCCTCCAGTCTCTACCTAACACAGTCCTCTCTCCTCCTCCCCTCCAGTCTCTAACTAACACAGTCCTCTCTCCTCCTCTCCTCCAGTCTCTACCTAACACAGTCCTCTCTCCTCCTCCCCTCCAGTCTCTACCTAACACAGTCCTCTCTCCTCCTCTCCTCCAGTCTCTACCTAACACACTCCTCTCTCCTCCTCTCCTCCAGTCTCTACCTAACACAGTCCTCTCTCCTCCTCTCCTCCAGTCTCTACCTAACACACTCCTCTCTCCTCCTCTCCTCCAGTCTCTACCTAACACAGTCCTCTCTCCTCCTCCCCTCCAGTCTCTAACTAACACAGTCCTCTCTCCTCCTCTCCTCCAGTCTCTAACTAACACAGTCCTCTCTCCTCCTCCCCTCCAGTCTCTACCTAACACAGTCCTCTCTCCTCCTCTCCTCCAGTCTCTACCTAACACAGTCCTCTCTCCTCCTCTCCTCCAGTCTCTACCTAACACAGTCCTCTCTCCTCCTCTCCTCCAGTCTCTACCTAACACACTCCTCTCTCCTCCTCTCCTCCAGTCTCTACCTAACACACTCCTCTCTCCTCCTCTCCTCCAGTCTCTACCTAACACAGTCCTCTCTCCTCCAGTGTCTACCTAACACACTCCTCTCTCCTCCTCCCCTCCAGTCTCTACCTAACACAGTCCTCTCTCCTCCTCTCCTCCAGTCTCTACCTAACACACTCCTCTCTCCTCCTCCCCTCCAGTCTCTACCTAACACAGTCCTCTCTCCTCCTCCCCTCCAGTCTCTACCTAACACACTCCTCTCTCCTCCTCTCCTCCAGTCTCTACCTAACACACTCCTCTCTCCTCCTCTCCTCCAGTCTCTACATAACACAGTCCTCTCTCCTCTTCTCCTCCAGTCTCTACCTAACACACTCCTCTCTCCTCCTCTCCTCCAGTCTCTACCTAACACACTCCTCTCTCCTCCTCTCCTCCAGTCTCTACCTAACACACTCCTCTCTCCTCCTCTCCTCCAGTCTCTACCTAACACAGTCCTCTCTCCTCCAGTGTCTACCTAACACACTCCTCTCTCCTCCTCCCCTCCAGTCTCTACCTAACACAGTCCTCTCTCCTCCTCTCCTCCAGTCTCTACCTAACACACTCCTCTCTCCTCCTCCCCTCCAGTCTCTACCTAACACAGTCCTCTCTCCTCCTCCCCTCCAGTCTCTACCTAACACACTCCTCTCTCCTCCTCTCCTCCAGTCTCTACATAACACAGTCCTCTCTCCTCTTCTCCTCCAGTCTCTACCTAACACACTCCTCTCTCCTCCTCTCCTCCAGTCTCTACCTAACACACTCCTCTCTCCTCCTCTCCTCCAGTCTCTACCTAACACACTCCTCTCTCCTCCTCTCCTCCAGTCTCTACCTAACACAGTCCTCTCTCCTCCAGTCTCTACCTAACACACTCCTCTCTCCTCCTCCCCTCCAGTCTCTACCTAACACAGTCCTCTCTCCTCCTCCCCTCCAGTGTCTACCTAACACACTCCTCTCTCCTCCTCTCCTCCAGTCTCTACCTAACACAGTCCTCTCTCCTCCAGTCTCTACCTAACACACTCCTCTCTCCTCCTCCCCTCCAGTCTCTACCTAACACACTCCTCTCTCCTCTTCTCCTCCAGTCTCTACCTAACACACTCCTCTCTCCTCCTCTCCTCCAGTCTCTACCTAACACAGTCCTCTCTCCTCCAGTCTCTACCTAACACAGTCCTCTCTCCTCCAGTCTCTACCTAACACAGTCCTCTCTCCTCCAGTCTCTACCTAACACACTCCTCTCTCCTCCTCCCCTCCAGTCTCTACCTAACACACTCCTCTTCTCCTCCAGTCTCTACCTAACACACTCCTCTCTCCTCCTCCCCTCCAGTCTCTACCTAACACACTCCTCTCTCCTCTTCTCCTCCAGTCTCTACCTAACACACTCCTCTCTCCTCTTCTCCTCCAGTCTCTACCTAACACACTCCTCTCTCCTCCTCTCCTCCAGTCTCTACCTAACACACTCCTCTCTCCTCCTCTCCTCCAGTCTCTACCTAACACAGTCCTCTCTCCTCCTCTCCTCCAGTCTCTACCTAACACACTCCTCTCTCCTCCTCTCCTCCAGTCTCTACCTAACACACTCCTCTCTCCTCCTCTCCTCCAGTCTCTACCTAACACAGTCCTCTCTCCTCCAGTGTCTACCTAACACACTCCTCTCTCCTCCTCCCCTCCAGTCTCTACCTAACACAGTCCTCTCTCCTCCTCTCCTCCAGTCTCTACCTAACACACTCCTCTCTCCTCCTCTCCTCCAGTCTCTACCTAACACAGTCCTCTCTCCTCCTCTCCTCCAGTCTCTACCTAACACAGTCCTCTCTCCTCCTCTCCTCCAGTCTCTACCTAACACACTCCTCTCTCCTCTTCTCCTCCAGTCTCTACCTAACACAGTCCTCTCTCCTCCAGTGTCTACCTAACACACTCCTCTCTCCTCCTCCCCTCCAGTCTCTACCTAACACAGTCCTCTCTCCTCCTCTCCTCCAGTCTCTACCTAACACAGTCCTCTCTCCTCCAGTCTCTACCTAACACACTCCTCTCTCCTCCTCTCCTCCAGTCTCTACCTAACACAGTCCTCTCTCCTCCAGTGTCTACCTAACACACTCCTCTCTCCTCCTCTCCTCCAGTCTCTACCTAACACAGTCCTCTCTCCTCCTCTCCTCCAGTCTCTACCTAACACACTCCTCTCTCCTCCTCCCCTCCAGTCTCTACCTAACACAGTCCTCTCTCCTCCTCTCCTCCAGTCTCTACCTAACACACTCCTCTCTCCTCCTCTCCTCCAGTCTCTACCTAACACACTCCTCTCTCCTCCTCTCCTCCAGTCTCTACCTAACACAGTCCTCTCTCCTCCTCTCCTCCAGTCTCTACCTAACACAGTCCTCTCTCCTCCTCTCCTCCAGTCTCTACCTAACACACTCCTCTCTCCTCCTCTCCTCCAGTCTCTACCTAACACAGTCCTCTCTCCTCCTCCCCTCCAGTCTCTAACTAACACAGTCCTCTCTCCTCCTCCCCTCCAGTCTCTACCTAACACAGTCCTCTCTCCTCCTCCCCTCCAGTCTCTACCTAACACAGTCCTCTCTCCTCCTCTCCTCCAGTCTCTACCTAACACACTCCTCTCTCCTCCTCTCCTCCAGTCTCTACCTAACACAGTCCTCTCTCCTCCTCTCCTCCAGTCTCTACCTAACACACTCCTCTCTCCTCCTCTCCTCCAGTCTCTACCTAACACAGTCCTCTCTCCTCCTCCCCTCCAGTCTCTAACTAACACAGTCCTCTCTCCTCCTCTCCTCCAGTCTCTAACTAACACAGTCCTCTCTCCTCCTCCCCTCCAGTCTCTACCTAACACAGTCCTCTCTCCTCCTCTCCTCCAGTCTCTACCTAACACAGTCCTCTCTCCTCCTCTCCTCCAGTCTCTACCTAACACAGTCCTCTCTCCTCCTCTCCTCCAGTCTCTACCTAACACACTCCTCTCTCCTCCTCTCCTCCAGTCTCTACCTAACACACTCCTCTCTCCTCCTCTCCTCCAGTCTCTACCTAACACAGTCCTCTCTCCTCCAGTGTCTACCTAACACACTCCTCTCTCCTCCTCCCCTCCAGTCTCTACCTAACACAGTCCTCTCTCCTCCTCTCCTCCAGTCTCTACCTAACACACTCCTCTCTCCTCCTCCCCTCCAGTCTCTACCTAACACAGTCCTCTCTCCTCCTCCCCTCCAGTCTCTACCTAACACACTCCTCTCTCCTCCTCTCCTCCAGTCTCTACCTAACACACTCCTCTCTCCTCCTCTCCTCCAGTCTCTACATAACACAGTCCTCTCTCCTCTTCTCCTCCAGTCTCTACCTAACACACTCCTCTCTCCTCCTCTCCTCCAGTCTCTACCTAACACACTCCTCTCTCCTCCTCTCCTCCAGTCTCTACCTAACACAGTCCTCTCTCCTCCAGTCTCTACCTAACACACTCCTCTCTCCTCCTCTCCTCCAGTCTCTACCTAACACAGTCCTCTCTCCTCCAGTCTCTACCTAACACACTCCTCTCTCCTCCTCCCCTCCAGTCTCTACCTAACACAGTCCTCTCTCCTCCTCCCCTCCAGTGTCTACCTAACACACTCCTCTCTCCTCCTCCCCTCCAGTCTCTACCTAACACAGTCCTCTCTCCTCCAGTCTCTACCTAACACACTCCTCTCTCCTCCTCTCCTCCAGTCTCTACCTAACACAGTCCTCTCTCCTCCAGTCTCTACCTAACACACTCCTCTCTCCTCCTCCCCTCCAGTCTCTACCTAACACACTCCTCTCTCCTCTTCTCCTCCAGTCTCTACCTAACACACTCCTCTCTCCTCCTCTCCTCCAGTCTCTACCTAACACAGTCCTCTCTCCTCCAGTCTCTACCTAACACAGTCCTCTCTCCTCCAGTCTCTACCTAACACAGTCCTCTCTCCTCCAGTCTCTACCTAACACACTCCTCTCTCCTCCTCCCTCCAGTCTCTACCTAACACACTCCTCTTCTCCTCCAGTCTCTACCTAACACACTCCTCTCTCCTCCTCCCCTCCAGTCTCTACCTAACACACTCCTCTCTCCTCTTCTCCTCCAGTCTCTACCTAACACACTCCTCTCTCCTCTTCTCCTCCAGTCTCTACCTAACACACTCCTCTCTCCTCCTCTCCTCCAGTCTCTACCTAACACACTCCTCTCTCCTCCTCTCCTCCAGTCTCTACCTAACACAGTCCTCTCTCCTCCAGTGTCTACCTAACACACTCCTCTCTCCTCCTCTCCTCCAGTCTCTACCTAACACAGTCCTCTCTCCTCCAGTCTATACCTAACACACTCCTCTCTCCTCCTCTCCTCCAGTCTCTACCTAACACAGTCCTCTCTCCTCCAGTCTCTACCTAACACAGTCCTCTCTCCTCCAGTCTCTACCTAACACAGTCCTCTCTCCTCCAGTGTCTACCTAACACACTCCTCTCTCCTCCTCTCCTCCAGTCTCTACCTAACACAGTCCTCTCTCCTCCAGTCTCTAACTAACACACTCCTCTCTCCTCCTCTCCTCCAGTCTCTACCTAACACAGTCCTCTCTCCTCCAGTCTCTACCTAACACACTCCTCTCTCCTCCTCCCCTCCAGTCTCTAACTAACACAGTCCTCTCTCCTCCTCCCCTCCAGTCTCTAACTAACACAGTCCTCTCTCCTCCTCTCCTCCAGTCTCTACCTAACACAGTCCTCTCTCCTCCTCCCCTCCAGTGTCTACCTAACACACTCCTCTCTCCTCCTCCCCTCCAGTCTCTACCTAACACAGTCCTCTCTCCTCCAGTCTCTACCTAACACACTCCTCTCTCCTCCTCTCCTCCAGTCTCTACCTAACACAGTCCTCTCTCCTCCAGTCTCTACCTAACACACTCCTCTCTCCTCCTCCCCTCCAGTCTCTACCTAACACACTCCTCTCTCCTCTTCTCCTCCAGTCTCTACCTAACACACTCCTCTCTCCTCCTCTCCTCCAGTCTCTACCTAACACAGTCCTCTCTCCTCCAGTCTCTACCTAACACAGTCCTCTCTCCTCCAGTCTCTACCTAACACAGTCCTCTCTCCTCCAGTCTCTACCTAACACACTCCTCTCTCCTCCTCCCCTCCAGTCTCTACCTAACACACTCCTCTTCTCCTCCAGTCTCTACCTAACACACTCCTCTCTCCTCCTCCCCTCCAGTCTCTACCTAACACACTCCTCTCTCCTCTTCTCCTCCAGTCTCTACCTAACACACTCCTCTCTCCTCTTCTCCTCCAGTCTCTACCTAACACACTCCTCTCTCCTCCTCTCCTCCAGTCTCTACCTAACACACTCCTCTCTCCTCCTCTCCTCCAGTCTCTACCTAACACAGTCCTCTCTCCTCCAGTGTCTACCTAACACACTCCTCTCTCCTCCTCTCCTCCAGTCTCTACCTAACACAGTCCTCTCTCCTCCAGTCTCTACCTAACACACTCCTCTCTCCTCCTCTCCTCCAGTCTCTACCTAACACAGTCCTCTCTCCTCCAGTCTCTACCTAACACAGTCCTCTCTCCTCCAGTCTCTACCTAAC
The DNA here is from genome assembly GCF_018296145.1 of Oncorhynchus tshawytscha. Classification (NCBI taxonomy): domain Eukaryota; kingdom Metazoa; phylum Chordata; class Actinopteri; order Salmoniformes; family Salmonidae; genus Oncorhynchus; species Oncorhynchus tshawytscha. The sequence continues at coordinate 20,662 of NW_024609016.1, read as the reverse complement.
ACAGTCCTCTCTCCTCCAGTGTCTACCTAACACACTCCTCTCTCCTCCTCTCCTCCAGTCTCTACCTAACACAGTCCTCTCTCCTCCAGTCTCTAACTAACACACTCCTCTCTCCTCCTCTCCTCCAGTCTCTACCTAACACAGTCCTCTCTCATCCAGTCTCTACCTAACACACTCCTCTCTCCTCCTCCCCTCCAGTCTCTAACTAACACAGTCCTCTCTCCTCCTCCCCTCCAGTCTCTAACTAACACAGTCCTCTCTCCTCCTCTCCTCCAGTCTCTACCTAACACAGTCCTCTCTCCTCCTCTCCTCCAGTCTCTACCTAACACAGTCCTCTCTCCTCCTCTCCTCCAGTCTCTACCTAACACACTCCTCTCTCCTCCAGTCTCTACCTAACACACTCCTCTCTCCTCCTCTCCTCCAGTCTCTACCTAACACACTCCTCTCTCCTCCTCTCCTCCAGTCTCTACCTAACACACTCCTCTCTCCTCCTCCCCTCCAGTCTCTACCTAACACACTCCTCTCTCCTCCTCCCCCTCCAGTCTCTACCTAACACAGTCCTCTCTCCTCCTCTCCTCCAGTCTCTACCTAACACAGTCCTCTCTCCTCCTCTCCTCCAGTCTCTACCTAACACACTCCTCTCTCCTCCTCCCCTCCAGTCTCTACCTAACACACTCCTCTCTCCTCCTCCCCTCCAGTCTCTACCTAACACAGTCCTCTCTCCTCCTCTCCTCCAGTCTCTACCTAACACAGTCCTCTCTCCTCTCTCCTCCAGTCTCTACCTAACACAGTCCTCTCTCCTCCTCTCCTCCAGTCTCTACCTAACACAGTCCTCTCTCCTCCAGTCTCTACCTAACACAGTCCTCTCTCCTCCAGTCTCTACCTAACACAGTCCTCTCTCCTCCAGTCTCTACCTAACACACTCCTCCTCCCCTCCAGTCTCTACCTAACACACTCCTCTCTCCTCCTCCCCTCCAGTCTCTAACTAACCCAACACCCCATAAACAAACTCACTACTTTTGGATTTAAATGCTTTATACTGTGATATGTTACTAATACTGTGAATGTTGTGTGTCCTGTGTGATTTACCCTGTACTCTGTTTTTAATTGTTTATCTACAGGTTGTCAGTGGATAAGAGTTTTCACTTGTCTTACCTCCCGGGGTAGAATTATAATCTCATGTTGTATTCGTCTCCCGATGTCGATATGACGAATGCATTGAAAGGCCGACAATGTCATCGCTGATATCAGAATCATTCGCTAACAGATACCTTCACCTTGGTAAAAAAGTGTTCCCGTCTTCCTGCTTCTCAGTGTGTTATTTGTCTTTGTCAGACTACATGAAGGGTTCCCTGTCCAGCACCTGCTCTCTGAACAGTGAGAACCCCTACGCCACCATCAATGACCCGCTGGCCGTGGCCTGTAAACACACAGAGAGCAGCTATGTAGAGATGAAGAGTCCTGTCCACCACGACATGTCCTACTGCTCCTCTGCTATAGTCACCACCACCGCCACACACACCGTCAGCAAGAACGTCTATGATGTGGGTGAGTTATAGATATATAGTAATGTAGATGTCCTACTGGGTGAGTTATAGATATATAGTAACGTAGATGTCCTACTGGGTGAGTTATAGATATATAGTAACGTAGATGTCCTACTGGGTGAGTTATAGATATATAGTTATGTAGATGTCCTACTGGGTGAGTTATAGATATATAGTAACGTAGATGTCCTACTGGGTGAGTTATAGATATATAGTAACGTAGATGTCCTACTGGGTGAGTTATAGATATATAGTTATGTAGATGTCCTACTGGGTGAGTTATAGATATATAGTTATGTAGATATATAGTTATGTAGATGTCCTACTGGGTGAGTTATAGATATATAGTTATGTAGATATATAGTTATGTAGATGTCCTACTGGGTGAGTTTCGGGGATGTAGGGTCATCGACATCCCCTTAGTTTTGGAGAAGATGAGCTCATGAGGAAGATGAATTTGTTTTTCTGTGTAACTGACTGGTTATCAGTCTGTTGTTTCAGTCTGTTGTCTATGTCTGTTGTCTATGTCTGTTGTCTCTGTCTGTTGTTTCAGCCTGTTGTCTATGTCTGTTGTTTCAGTCTGTTGTTTCTGTCTGTTGTTTCAGTCTGTTGTTTCAGTCTGTTGTCTCTGTCTGTTGTCTCTGTCTGTTGTCTCAGTCTGTTGTTTCAGTCTGTTGTTTCAGTCTGTTGTTTCAGTCTGTTGTCTATGTCTGTTGTTTCAGTCTGTTGTTTCAGCCTGTTGTCTATGTCGGTTGTTTCAGTCTGCTGTCTATGTCTGTTGTTTCAGTCTGTTGTTTCAGTCTGTTGTCTATGTCTGTTGTCTATGTCTGTTGTCTCTGTCTGTTGTCTATGTCTGTTGTTTCAGTCTGTTGTCTATGTCTGTTGTCTCTGTCTGTTGTTTCAGCCTTTTGTCTATGTCTGCTGTTTCAGTCTGTTGTTTCAGTCTGTTGTCTATGTCTGTTGTTTCAGTCTGTTGTCTCTGTCTGTTGTTTCAGTCTGTTGTCTCTGTCTGTTGTCTCTGTCTGTTGTTTCAGTCTGTTGTCTCTGTCTGTTGTCTTTGTCTGTTGTCTGTCTGTTCTCTCTCTCTCTCTGTCTGAGGGGGTTATTGTGGAGGGTACTTGTATGAAGTGTTTGAATGATCACTTTGATTAGTCAGAAAAGTTCAAGCCTCTCTTTCTCTCTTCTCCCTCCATACCCTTATCTCTATCCCTCCATCCCCCTATCTCTATCCCTCCATCCCCCTATCTCTATCCCTCCATCCCTATCTCTATCCCTCCATCCCCTATCTCTATCCCTCCATCCCCCTATCTCTATCCCTCCATCCCCTATCTCTATCCCTCCATCCCCCTATCTCTATCCCTCCATCCCCCTATCTCTATCCCTCCATCCCCTATCTCTATCCCTCCATCCCCCTATCTCTATCCCTCCATCCCCTATCTCTATCCCTCCATCCCCTATATCTCTATCCCTCCATCCCCTATCCCTATCTCTTTCCCTCCATCCCCCTATCTCTATCCCTCCATCCCCTATCTCTATCCCTCCATCCCCCTATCCCTATCTCTTTCCCTCCATCCCCTATCTCTATCCCTCCATCACCCTATCTCTATCCCTCCATCCCCTATCTCTATCCCTCCATCCCCTATCTCTATCCCTCCATCCCCTATCCCTATCTCTATCCCTCCATCCCCCTATCTCTATCCCTCCATCCCCCCCTATCTCTATCCCTCCATCCCCCTATCTCTATCCCTCCATCCCCTATCCCTATCTCTTTCCCTCCATCCCCTATCTCTATCCCTCCATCACCCTATCTCTATCCCTCCATCCCCCTATCTCTATCCCTCGATCCCCCTATCTCTATCCCTCCATCCCCCTATCTCTATCCCTCCATCCCCCTATCTCTATCCCTCCATCCCCTATCTCTATCCCTCCATCCCCCTATCTTTATCCCTCCATCCCCCTATCTCTATCCCTATATCCCTCCATCCCCCTATCTCTATCCCTCCATCCCCCTATCTCTATCTCTATCCCTCCATCCCCCTATCTCTATCCCTCCATCCCCCTATCTCTATCCCTCCATCCCTCTATCCCTCCATCCCCCTATCTCTATCCCTCCATCCCCCTATCTCTATCCCTCCATCCCTCTATCCCTCCATCCCCTATCTCTATCCCTCCATCCCTCTATCCCTCCATCCCTCCATCTCTATCCCCCTATCTCTATCCCTCCATCCCCCTATCTCTATCCCTCCATCCCTCTATCCCTCAATCCCCCTATCTCTATCCCTCCATCCCCTATCTCTATCCCTCCATCCCTCTATCCCTCCATCCCCTATCTCTATCCCTCCATCCCCCTTTAGAACCCAAGGTGAGTGTTCTCCAGGGCTGTAACGGTGTGGTGGTTCCCACGTACCCTCAGAACCCGTACGACCTCCCCAGGAACAGCCACATCCCCAGCCACTACGACCTGCTGCCCCTGAGACACAGCCAGAGCTACAGCCCTACACACAGCCAGGACCACAGCCACCAGAGCCACAGCCCACCCTTGCCCGGCAGCCCTACCAGCTCCCTGCTATAGACAGACCACTCCCGAACGCTGGGCCGCGACCTTAGACCTACCAAAGTACCAGTGCAACATCAATGTTGGTGGACATACTAGATGATATACCAACAGAAGCTCTGTGTGGACTCACTGCTGTGTGGACTCACTGCTGTGTGGACTCACTACCGTGTGGACTCACTACCGTGTGGACTCACTAACGTGTGGACTCACTACCGTGTGGACTCACTACCGTGTGGACTCACTGCCGTGTGGACTCACTACCGTGTGGACTCACTACCGTGTGGACTCACTGACGTGTGGACTCACTGCCGTGTGGACTCACTACCGTGTGGACTCACTGCCGTGTGGACTCACTACCGTGTGGACTCACTACCGTGTGGACTCACTGCCGTGTGGACTCACTGCCGTGTGGACTCACTGCCGTGTGGACTCACTGCCGTGTGGACTCACTGCCGTGTGGACTCACTGCCGTGTGGACTCACTGCCGTGTGGACTCACTAACGTGTGGACTCACTAACGTGTGGACTCACTAACGTGTGGACTCACTACCGTGTGGACTCACTACCGTGTGGACTCACTAACGTGTGGACTCACTAACGTGTGGACTCACTACCGTGTGGACTCACTGCCGTGTGGACTCACTGCCGTGTGGACTCACTACCGTGTGGACTCACTGCCGTGTGGACTCACTACCGTGTGGACTCACTACCATGTGGACTCACTGCCGTGTGGACTCACTACTGTGTGGACTCACTGCCGTGTGGACTCACTACTGTGTGGACTCACTAACGTGTGGACTCACTACCGTGTGGACTCACTACCGTGTGGACTCACTACCGTGTGGACTCACTGCCGTGTGGACTCACTACCGTGTGGACTCACTACCGTGTGGACTCACTACCGTGTGGACTCACTAACGTGTGGACTCACTGCTGTGTGGACTCACTAACGTGTGGACTCACTGCTGTGGACTCACTAACGTGTGGACTCACTGCTGTGTGGACTCACTAACATGTGGACTCACTAACGGTGGACTCACTAACGTGTGGACTCACTAACGTGTGGACTCACTAACGTGTGGACTCACTGCTATTTGGACTCACTACCGTGTGGACTCACTACCGTGTGGACTCACTAACGTGTGGACTCACTGCTGTGTGGACTCACTGCTGTGTGGACTCACTGCTGTGTGGACTCACTGCTGTGTGGACTCACTACCGTGTGGACCCACTGCTGTGTGGACTCACTAACGTGTGGACTCACTGCTGTGTGGACTCACTAACGTATGGACTCACTGCTGTGTGGACTCACTGCTGTGTGGACTCACTACCGTGTGGACCCACTGCTGTGTGGACTCACTAACGTGTGGACTCACTGCTGTGTGGACTCACTGCTGTGTGGACTCACTACCGTGTGGACTCACTGCCGTGTGGACTCACTGCCGTGTGGACTCACTACCGTGTGGACTCACTGCCGTGTGGACTCACTGCCGTGTGGACTCACTGCCGTGTGGACTCACTACCGTGTGGACTCACTGCCGTGTGGACTCACTGCCGTGTGGACTCACTACTGTGTGGACTCACTACCGTGTGGACTCACTACCGTGTGGACTCACTACCGTGTGGACTCACTGCCGTGTGGACTCACTACCGTGTGGACTCACTACTGTGTGGACTCACTAACGTGTGGACTCACTACTGTGTGGACTCACTACCGTGTGGACTCACTACCGTGTGGACTCACTGCCGTGTGGACTCACTACCGTGTGGACTCACTACTGTGTGGACTCACTAACGTGTGGACTCACTGCCGTGTGGACTCACTACCGTGTGGACTCACTGCCGTGTGGACTCACTGCCGTGTGGACTCACTACCGTGTGGACTCACTGCCGTGTGGACTCACTGCCGTGTGGACTCACTACCGTGTGGACTCACTGCCGTGTGGACTCACTACCGTGTGGACTCACTGCCGTGTGGACTCACTGCCGTGTGGACTCACTGCCGTGTGGACTCACTGCCGTGTGGACTCACTACCGTGTGGACTCACTACCGTGTGGACACATGCCGTGTGGACTCACTACCGTGTGGACTCACTACCGTGTGGACTCACTGCCGTGTGGACTCACTACTGTGTGGACTCACTGCCGTGTGGACTCACTACTGTGTGGACTCACTAACGTGTGGACTCACTACCGTGTGGACTCACTACCGTGTGGACTCACTACCGTGTGGACTCACTAACGTGTGGACTCACTGCTGTGTGGACTCACTAACGTGTGGACTCACTGCTGTGTGGACTCACTAACATGTGGACTCACTAACGTGTGGACTCACTGCTGTGTGGACTCACTAACGTGTGGACTCACTGCTATTTGGACTCACTACCGTGTGGACTCACTACCGTGTGGACTCACTAACGTGTGGACTCACTGCTGTGTGGACTCACTGCTGTGTGGACTCACTGCTGTGTGGACTCACTGCTGTGTGGACTCACTACCGTGTGGACCCACTGCTGTGTGGACTCACTAACGTGTGGACTCACTGCTGTGTGGACTCACTAACGTATGGACTCACTGCTGTGTGGACTCACTGCTGTGTGGACTCACTACCGTGTGGACCCACTGCTGTGTGGACTCACTAACGTGTGGACTCACTGCTGTGTGGACTCACTAACGTGTGGACTCACTACCGTGTGGACTCACTGCCGTGTGGACTCACTGCCGTGTGGACTCACTACCGTGTGGACTCACTGCCGTGTGGACTCACTGCCGTGTGGACTCACTACTGTGTGGACTCACTGCCGTGTGGACTCACTACCGTGTGGACTCACTGCCGTGTGGACTCACTGCCGTGTGGACTCACTGCTGTGTGGACTCACTACTGTGTGGACTCACTACCGTGTGGACTCACTACCGTGTGGACTCACTACCGTGTGGACTCACTGCCGTGTGGACTCACTACCGTGTGGACTCACTACTGTGTGGACTCACTAACGTGTGGACTCACTACTGTGTGGACTCACTACCGTGTGGACTCACTACCGTGTGGACTCACTGCTGTGTGGACTCACTACCGTGTGGACTCACTACCGTGTGGACTCACTACCGTGTGGACTCACTGCTGTGTGGACTCACTACCGTGTGGACTCACTACCGTGTGGACTCACTACTGTGTGGACTCACTGCTGTGTGAGACTGGATAAAGCATACTGAACGTGTAATATATTACAGCTATGTGAAGTGTCTGAGGAAGATACTGGGAAGTCATATAACTACAGGAGATGTGTGGCACCCTCTTTGTTTACACTCTGGCTCGGTGGAGGACACACACACATCCTAGGAAAGTAAGGAAGGACACACACACACAACCTAGGGAAGGAAGGAAGGACACATACACACATCCTAGGGAAGGAAGGAAGGACACACACATAAATCCTAGGGAAGGAAGGAAGGACACACACACACATCCTAGGGAAGGAAGGAAGGACACACACACATCCTAGGGAAGGAAGGAAGGACACAAACACACATCCTAGGGAAGGAAGGACACAAACACATCCTAGGAAAGGAAGGAAGGACACACACACATCCTAGGGAAGGAAGGAAGGACAGACACACGCACACACACACACTATGAAACATACCAGTGGAGTCATGAACACAAAATATCATGGACCGATATATAGTCATGCCTGGCTCAATGATTCTATTCCATGCCTGGATTGGGTGACCAGAGAACCAACCAGGCTGCCCCGAGAGAAGGACAAAACCACCAGGAACCAACCAGGCTGTCCCTAGAGGAGGACAAACCCACCAGGAACCAACCAGGCTGCCCCTAGAGGAGGACAAACCCACCAGGAACCAACCAGGCTGCCCCTAGAGGAGGACAAAACCACCAGGAACCAACCAGGCTGCCCCTAGAGGAGGACAAAACCACCAGGAACCAACCAGGCTGCCCCTAGAGGAGGACAAAACCACCAGGAACCAACCAGGCTGCCCCTAGAGGAGGACAAAACCACCAGGAACCAACCAGGCTGCCCCTAGAGGAGGACAAAACCACCAGGAACCAACCAGGCTGCCCCTAGAGGAGGACAAAACCACCAGGAACCAACCAGGCTGCCCCTAGAGGAGGACAAAACCACCAGGAACCAACCAGGCTGCCCCTAGAGGAGGACAAAACCACCAGGAACCAACCAGGCTGCCCCTAGAGGAGGACAAAACCACCAGGTACCAACCAGGCTGCCCCTAGAGGAGGACAAAACCACCAGGAACCAACCAGGCTGCCCCTAGAGGAGGACAAACGACAAGGTACCAACCAGGCTGCCCCTAGAGGAGGACAAACCCACCAGGAACCAACCAGGCTGTCCCTAGAGGAGGACAAACCCACCAGGAACCAACCAGGCTGCCTCTAGAGGAAGAGAAACCAACAACTGTCTCAGATGAGACCAGCTTGGAGCATCATCAAAAGGGCATTAGATCTGCCTTTCTATCAGGCAGTGGACTGGAGAAGTAATAAGAGACCATCATTACAGGACCTGAATGGGGACTGACTGGGCTTGGATTCCCTGTTCTATTGTATATTGATATCGCCAGCAACACAGCTAACACTCATATAACTGCAGATGAAGGAGAAGAGACAATGACAGTTCCCAGACAAACCAGGATTGTATTAATTAGGCACCGACGTCTTTGAAAGAAGACAACGGACTGAAACAGGGAGGCACTACCTTTTCGTTTTCCATTGCAAAACGTTTTTCAACGGTGTGCACTAATGAATACGACCCATGGTTATATACTGTATAAAAAAAAAAAATATATATCTCTAAAAAAAAAAAAAACGCTTATCTTCTACAACTGATTTTGACACATCTTTGCTTATTTCATGTTTATATTTTTATGACCTTGAACGGGTCCATATTTTCTCCTTTGGGAAAAGTGATCTTTTTGTATGTATTGAATATAAAGTTAAGGAATTTAATATTGGCGTTACAGTATTGTTAGTGACATTATGTTGTGTAATGCTGGTAAATGTGCATGAATCTAAGTATAGTAGTATACAGAGAATACCCCGAATGTCATTGTTAAACTATTTGGTACAAACAAACTGTTATTTCTTAGACTTTACCCATATTTACCCACTGGCCGTTTTGACCATGGGAATGAATCCTAGTTGAACTGCTTTACCAGAATATGCAGAGACACGAAGGAAACAGACTAACTGTTTAAGAAGTATTTATGCTGCCAAAATGTTCACTGGAGATTCAGAAGTCCCATTTCCAAATGGACAGACACCATTGTAGAGAAACCAGTTAATATTTTGTGAACGATGCACATCACCATTTTAAGTTACAGTAACGTTGTAATGATTATATAGAGTATACTTACACCCTGTGACACAATTCAATGTGATAATGACAGAACTATTACATTGATCTCTGTCTCTACATGGATATCTCACCAATTCAGCCAATAACAATGACATGTTTATAACAGGCCCGATTCAGACTTGAGGTAAGTAACACTTAACATGGACTTTATAAGACAACATATCCATGTCTGAATTGGGCCCAACATGAGTAACAGGACAATCATACACAAGACAGTATTCACAGTTTTTTTCTCTCCTCATGGCTTTGTTATTAGTTTGTTAGTTGATATTTCTCCTCATAAGGATAAGAGGTACGTCCCAACTCGCACCCTACTCCCTTCATAGTGCACCAGAGCACTGGTCAAAAGTGGTTCACTACTAAAAGTTTAGGTGCCAATTGGGACATAATCTAGAATTGCCATAGTCTGTTGTAACCTAGTAGTACCCAACGCTGCTTTGACTTTTTCCTATTTTAAAGTGTTTTAAACTTCAATAAAGATGACATAGCTCAGGGCTAGGGGAGTGTTGTCTTGTCTGGGGGTATGTAGCCTAGCGGACCAGTAACCGGAAGGTCGCTGGTTCGAATCCCGAACTGATTAGGTAAAACAATATTGTGCAGTGCACATAACCCTAGTTGCTCTGGATAAGAGTTGTCTCTACTGTGACTTACTGCTCACCAGGGCTGTTGGTTCCACTTTTCTGGGCTCTGTTTTTTACTTAACAAATAAGGAACACTCAAAATCTGAACTTATAAATAATAACAATTTTTTATCAAATTACAGCTGTAGACAGAATCAAAATCAAACATCACACATAGAACTGATGTCTCACCTGAGTTCTGCCCCAAACAAAAGAACGACAGGATCTCATATACCCAAGATCAAACCTTATGGTCAGACCTTCCACCTTATGGTCAGACCTCCACCATATGGTCAGACCTCCACCTTATGGTCAGAACTCCACCTTATGGTCAGACCTCCACCTTACGGTATGACCTCCACCTTACGATGTGACCTCCACCGTATGGTGTGACCTCCACCTTATGGTGTGACCTCCACCTTATGGTCAGACCTCCACCTTATGGTCAGACCTCCACCTTACGGTATGACCTCCACCTTATGGTCAGACCTCCACCTTATGGTCAGACCTCCACCTTACGGTATGACCTCCACCTTATGGTGTGAACTCCACCTTATGGTCAGACCTCCACCTTATGATGTGACCTCCTATGTCCAAAACCCTGCATGTGCAGCTAAAAGACCAAGTTATTCTAAACACAAAGTTTCTGAGAACCTGTCTCAGCGGTATACAAATCTGCCCTTGTTTCAGAGAAAAACAGACGCTGTCTTCTCTGTGTCTCGCTGTCACCCTCAGTCCCCTTTTCTCACCTTCTCTCACAGACGCCGGGCTGCGGGTTTTGGCAGAGATCTAGACACAGACAGAGGCCTCAATATTCAGCTATACAGTGAGCATAAGTACAATGGCACGTAAACTAATAACACCATAATCAATGGTGGGGATCTTTAGAAGATCCCATAATCAATGGTGGGGATCTTTAGAAGATCCCATAATCAATGGTGGGGATCTTTAGAAGTTCCCATAATCAATGGTGGGGATCTTTAGAAGTTCCCATAATCAATGGTGGGGATCTTTAGAAGATCCCATAATCAATGGTGGGGATCTTTAGAAGATCCCATAATCAATTGTAATCCTTCAGGGTCAACCAAAATAGATCGTTGGCTGTCAAACGTATTGTTCTTTACTGTATACAACTTTTGGTGTCTTGACATGGTCAAATAACTCAATAGATTGGTAACTATTTGTGTTCTAATTTGGCACACAGACACTAGAGCCCATGAGTGACTTGGTGAAAGAATGGCACAGACTGGCCTGTAGGTGGCGCTGCTATAAGAAGTCTCACTTAAACCCTGATATGCGTCGCCCGTTTGACCTAGAGACTTGAAACTTTGTATGTAGGTGTTTTTACTCCTGCTAAACAAATCTGCCTCAAGGACCCATAAGGATTTTTCTCCATTTTGGAAAACTTTCGAAGAAAAAAAAGGTTTTCTCATTAACCATAAGACCAAACACAATGTGTATGTATGGTATATTACATCAACTTGGTTTGACTAAGGGATTGGTTAAGAGATGGCTGAGTTATTGATCAATCAGGAAGCATGTTTAGGGTCATTACCGTGATGAACCATGTTAAGTTTGGCATTGAGATCTTTTAGAAATAAAGGAAGCCATTAACAAGTCACTTCTTCTTTGACTTTGTAACGCTAACGCTTTAAATAATATTACAACATCTAAAAGCCAGATTCACTTCAGATGTGGTCTTTGGATCACAATGGTCCCTGAAGACTTGGAGAAAATAAAGCTGATGCATTCTAACACTATACCAGTAGATGGACAGACTATACCAGTAGATGGACACACTATACCAGTAGATGGACAGACACACTATACCAGTAGATGGACAGACACACTATACCAGTAGATGGACAGACACACTATACCAGTAGATGGACAGACACACTATACCAGTAGATGGACAGACACACTATACCAGTAGATGGACAGACACACTATACCAGTAGATGGACAGACACACTATACCAGTAGATGGACAGACTATACCAGTAGATGGACAGACACACTATACCAGTAGATGGACAGACTATACCAGTAGATGGACAGCCACACTATACCAGTAGATGGACAGACTATACCAGTAGATGGACAGCCACACTATACCAGTAGATGGACAGACTATACCAGTAGATGGACAGCCACACTATACCAGTAGATGGACAGACTATACCAGTAGATGGACAGCCACACTATACCAGTAGATGGACAGACTATACCAGTAGATGGACAGACACACTATACCAGTAGATGGACAGACACACTATACCAGTAGATGGACAGACACGCTATACCAGTAGATGGACAGACACGCTATACCAGTAGATGGACAGACACGCTATACCACTAGATGGACAGACACACTATACCACTAGATGGACAGACACACTATACCAGTAGATGGACAGACACGCTATACCACTAGATGGACAGACACACTATACCACTAGATGGACACACTATACCAGTAGATGGACAGACACACTATACCAGTAGATGGACAGACACGCTATACCAGTAGATGGACAGACACAATATACCACTAGATGGACAGACACACTATACCACTAGATGGACAGACACGCTATACCACTAGATGGACAGACACGCTATACCACTAGATGGACAGACACGCTATACCAGTAGATGGACAGACACGCTATACCACTAGATGGACAGACACGCTATACCACTAGATGGACAGACACGCTATACCAGTAGATGGACAGACACACTATACCAGTAGATGGACAGACACACTATACCAGTAGATGGACAGACACGCTATACCACTAGATGGACAGACACGCTATACCACTAGATGGACAGACACACTATACCACTAGATGGACAGACACGCTATAACACTAGATGGACAGACACACTATACCAGTAGATGGACAGACTATACCAGTAGATGGACAGCCACACTATACCAGTAGATGGACAGACTATACCAGTAGATGGACAGCCACACTATACCGTGTGGACTCACTACCGTGTGGACTCACTGCCGTGTGGACTCACTACCGTGTGGACTCACTACTGTGTGGACTCACTAACGTGTGGACTCACTGCCGTGTGGACTCACTACCGTGTGGACTCACTGCCGTGTGGACTCACTGCCGTGTGGACTCACTACCGTGTGGACTCACTGCCGTGTGGACTCACTGCCGTGTGGACTCACTACCGTGTGGACTCACTGCCGTGTGGACTCACTACCGTGTGGACTCACTGCCGTGTGGACTCACTGCCGTGTGGACTCACTGCCGTGTGGACTCACTGCCGTGTGGACTCACTACCGTGTGGACTCACTACCGTGTGGACTCACTGCCGTGTGGACTCACTACTGTGTGGACTCACTGCCGTGTGGACTCACTACTGTGTGGACTCACTAACGTGTGGACTCACTACCGTGTGGACTCACTACCGTGTGGACTCACTACCGTGTGGACTCACTGCCGTGTGGACTCACTACCGTGTGGACTCACTACCGTGTGGACTCACTAACGTGTGGACTCACTGCTGTGTGGACTCACTAACGTGTGGACTCACTAACGTGTGGACTCACTGCTGTGTGGACTCACTAACATGTGGACTCACTAACGTGTGGACTCACTGCTGTGTGGACTCACTAACGTGTGGACTCACTGCTATTTGGACTCACTACCGTGTGGACTCACTACCGTGTGGACTCACTACTGTGTGGACTCACTGCTGTGTGGACTCACTGCTGTGTGGACTCACTGCTGTGTGGACTCACTGCTGTGTGGACTCACTACCGTGTGGACCCACTGCTGTGTGGACTCACTAACGTGTGGACTCACTGCTGTGTGGACTCACTAACGTATGGACTCACTGCTGTGTGGACTCACTGCTGTGTGGACTCACTACCGTGTGGACCCACTGCTGTGTGGACTCACTAACGTGTGGACTCACTGCTGTGTGGACTCACTGCTGTGTGGACTCACTACCGTGTGGACTCACTGCCGTGTGGACTCACTGCCGTGTGGACTCACTACCGTGTGGACTCACTGCTGTGTGGACTCACTGCCGTGTGGACTCACTACTGTGTGGACTCACTGCCGTGTGGACTCACTACCGTGTGGACTCACTGCCGTGTGGACTCACTGCCGTGTGGACTCACTGCTGTGTGGACTCACTACTGTGTGGACTCACTACCGTGTGGACTCACTACCGTGTGGACTCACTACCGTGTGGACTCACTGCCGTGTGGACTCACTACCGTGTGGACTCACTACTGTGTGGACTCACTAACGTGTGGACTCACTACTGTGGACTCACTACCGTGTGGACTCACTACCGTGTGACTCACTGCTGTGTGGACTCACTACCGTGTGGACTCACTACTGTGTGGACTCACTAACGTGTGGACTCACTGCTGTGTGGACTCACTACCGTGTGGACTCACTACCGTGTGGACTCACTACTGTGTGGACTCACTGCTGTGTGAGACTGGATAAAGCATACTGAACGTGTAATATATTACAGCTATGTGAAGTGTCTGAGGAAGATACTGGGAAGTCATATAACTACAGGAGATGTGTGGCACCCTCTTTGTTTACACTCTGGCTCGGTGGAGGACACACACACACATCCTAGGAAAGGAAGGAAGGACACACACACACAACCTAGGGAAGGAAGGAAGGACACATACACACATCCTAGGGAAGGAAGGAAGGACACACACATAAATCCTAGGGAAGGAAGGAAGGACACACACACACATCCTAGGGAAGGAAGGAAGGACACACACACATCCTAGGGAAGGAAGGAAGGACACAAACACATCCTAGGAAAGGAAGGAAGGACACACACACATCCTAGGGAAGGAAGGAAGGACAGACACACGCACACACACACACTATGAAACATACCAGTGGAGTCATGAACACAAAATATCATGGACCGATATATAGTCATGCCTGGCTCAATGATTCTATTCCATGCCTGGATTGGGTGACCAGAGAACCAACCAGGCTGCCCCTAGAGGAGGACAAAACCACCAGGAACCAACCAGGCTGCCCCGAGAGAAGGACAAAACCACCAGGAACCAACCAGGCTGCCCCTAGAGGAGGACAAACCCACCAGGAACCAACCAGGCTGCCCCTAGAGGAGGACAAAACCACCAGGAACCAACCAGGCTGCCCCTAGAGGAGGACAAAACCACCAGGAACCAACCAGGCTGCCCCTAGAGGAGGACAAAACCACCAGGAACCAACCAGGCTGCCCCTAGAGGAGGACAAAACCACCAGGAACCAACCAGGCTGCCCCTAGAGGAGGACAAAACCACCAGGAACCAACCAGGCTGCCCCTAGAGGAGGACAAAACCACCAGGAACCAAACAGGCTGCCCCTAGAGGAGGACAAAACCACCAGGTACCAACCAGGCTGCCCCTAGAGGAGGACAAAACCACCAGGAACCAACCAGGCTGCCCCTAGAGGAGGACAAACGACAAGGTACCAACCAGGCTGCCCCTAGAGGAGGACAAACCCACCAGGAACCAACCAGGCTGTCCCTAGAGGAGGACAAACCCACCAGGAACCAACCAGGCTGCCTCTAGAGGAAGAGAAACCAACAACTGTCTCAGATGAGACCAGCTTGGAGCATCATCAAAAGGGCATTAGATCTGCCTTTCTATCAGGCAGTGGACTGGAGAAGTAATAAGAGACCGCCATTACAGGACCTGAATGGGGACTGACTGGGCTTGGATTCCCTGTTCTATTGTATATTGATATCGCCAGCAACACAGCTAACACTCATATAACTGCAGATGAAGGAGAAGAGACAATGACAGTTCCCAGACAAACCAGGATTGTATTAATTAGGCACCGACGTCTTTGAAAGAAGACAACGGACTGAAACAGGGAGGCACTACCTTTTTCGTTTTCCATTGCAAAACGTTTTTCAACGGTGTGCACTAATGAATACGACCCATGGTTATATACTGTATAAAAAATATATATATCTCTAAAAAAAAAAAACGCTTATCTTCTACAACTGATTTTGACACATCTTTGCTTATTTCATGTTTATATTTTTATGATCCTTGAACGGGTCCATATTTTCTCCTTTGGGAAAAGTTATCTTGTATGTATTGAATATAAAGTTAAGGAATTTAATATTGGCGTTACAGTATTGTTAGTGACATTATGTTGTGTAATGCTGGTAAATGTGCATGAATCTAAGTATAGTAGTATACAGAGAATACCCCGAATGTCATTGTTAAACTATTTGGTACAAACAAACTGTTATTTCTTAGACTTTACCCATATTTACCCACTGGCCGTTTGACCATGGGAATGAATCCTAGTTGAACTGCTTTACCAGAATATGCAGAGACACGAAGGAAACAGACTAACTGTTTAAGAAGTATTTATGCTGCCAAAATGTTCACTGGAGATTCAGAAGTCCCATTTCCAAATGGACAGACACCATTGGAGAGAAACCAGTTAATATTTTGTGAACGATGCACATCACCATTTTAAGTTACAGTAACGTTGTAATGATTATATAGAGTATACTTACACCCTGTGACACAATTCAATGTGATAATGACAGAACTATTACATTGATCTCTGTCTCTACATGGATATCTCACCAATTCAGCCAATAACAATGACATGTTTATAACAGGCCCGATTCAGACTTGAGGTAAGTAACTCTTAACATGGACTTCATAAGACAACATATCCATGTCTGAATTGGGCCCAACATGAGTAACAGGACAATCATACACAAGACAGTATTCACAGTTTTTTTCTCTCCTCATGGCTTTGTTATTAGTTTGTTAGTTGATATTTCTCCTCATAAGGATAAGAGGTACGTCCCAACTCGCACCCTACTCCCTTCATAGTGCACCAGAGCACTGGTCAAAAGTGGTTCACTACTAAAAGTTTAGGGTGCCAATTGGGACATAATCTAGAATTGCCATAGTCTGTTGTAACCTAGTAGTACCCAACGCTGCTTTGACTTTTTCCTATTTTAAAGTGTTTTAAACTTCAATAAAGATGACATAGCTCAGGGCTAGGGGGAGTGTTGTCTTGTCTGGGGGGTATGTAGCCTAGCGGACCAGTAACCGGAAGGTCGCTGGTTCGAATCCCGAACTGATTATAAAACAATGTGCAGTGCACATAACCCTAGTTGCTCTGGATAAGAGTTGTCTCTACTGTGACTTACTGCTCACCAGGGTTGTTGGTTCCACTTTTCTGGGCTTTGTTTTTACTTAACAAATAAGGAACACTCAAAATCTGAACTTATAAATAATAACAATTTTTTATCAAATTACAGCTGTAGACAGAAATCAAAATCAAACATCACACATAGAACTGATGTCTCACCTGAGTTCTGCCCCAAACAAAAGAACGACAGGATCTCATATACCCAAGATCAAACCTTATGGTGTGACCTCCACCTTATGGTCAGACCTCCACCTTATGGTCCGACCTCCACCTTATGGTGTGACCTCCACCGTATGGTGTGACCTCCACCTTATGGTCAGACCTCCACCTTATGGTGTGACCTCCACCTTACGGTATGACCTCCACCTTATGATGTGACCTCCACCGTATGGTGTGACCTCCACCTTATGGTCAGACCTCCACCTTACGGTATGACCTCCACCTTATGATGTGACCTCCACCTTATGGTGTGACCTCCACCCTATGGTGTGACCTCCACCTTATGATGTGACCTCCTATGTCCAAAACCCTGCATGTGCAGCTAAAAGACCAAGTTATTCTAAACACAAGGTTTCTGAGAACATGTCAGCGGTATACAACCTTATGATGTGACCTCCACCTTATGGTGTGACCTCCACCTTATGGTGTGACCTCCAACCTTATGATGTGACCTCCACCATATGATGTGACCTCCACCATATGTTGTGACCTCCACCTTATGGTGTGACCTCCACCTTATGGTCAGACCTCCACATTATGTTGTGACCTCCACCTTATGGTACGACCTCCACCTTATGGTGTGACCTCCACCTTATGATGTGACCTCCACCTTATGGTGTGACCTCCACCTTATGGTGTGACTCCACCTTATGGTATGACCTCCACCTTATGGTGTGATCTCCACCTTATGGTATGACCTCCACCTTATGGTGTGACCTCCACCTTATGGTCAGACCTCCACCTTATGGTGTGACCTCCACCTTATGGTCAGACCTCCACCTTATGATGTGACCTCCACCTTATGGTCAGATCTCCACCTTATGATGTGACCTCCACCTTATGATGTGACCTCCACCTTATGATGTGACCTCCACCTTATGGTATGACCTCCACCTTATGGTGTGACCTCCACCTTATGTTGTGACCTCCACCTTATGGTACGACCTCCACCTTATGGTGTGACCTCCACCTTATGATGTGACCTCCACCTTATGGTGTGATCTCCACCTTATGATGTGATCTCCACCTTATGGTGTCCTCCACCTTATGGTGTGACCTCCACCTTATGGTGTGACCTCGACCTTATGATGTGACCTCCACCATATGGTCAGACCACCTTATGGTGTGAACTCCACCTTATGGTCAGACCTCCACCTTATGGTGTGACCACCTTATGGTGTGACCTCCACCTTATGATGTGACCTCCAGCTTATGGTGTGACCTCCACCTTATGGTGTGACCTCCACCTTATAGTGTGATCTCCCTTATGGTGTGACCTCCATCTTATGGTCAGACCTCCACCTTATGGTCAGACATCCACCTTATGGTGTGACCTCCACCTTATGGTGTGACCTCCACCTTATGGTGTGACCTCGACATTATGATGTGACCTCCACCTTATGATGTGACCTCCACCTTATGTTGTGACCTCCACCTTATAGTGTGACCTCCACCTTATGGTCAGACCTCCACCTTATGTTGTGACCTCTCCCACCTTACGGTATGACCTCCACCTTACGATGTGACCTCCACCTTATGATGTGATCTCCACCTTATGGTGTGATCTCCACCTTATGTTGTGACCTCCACCTTATGGTGCGACCTCCACCTTATGGTGTGACCTCCACCTTATGATGTGACCTCCACCTTATGGTGTGACCTCCACCTTATGGTGTGATCTCCACCTTATGGTGTGACCTCGACCTTATGATGTGACCTCCACCATATGGTCAGACCACCTTATGGTGTGACCTCCACCTCCACCTATGGTCAGACCTCCACCTTATGGTGTGACCTCCACCTTATGGTCAGACCTCCACCTTATGGTGTGAACTCCACCTTACGGTCAGACCTCCACCTTATGATGTGACCTCCTATGTCCAAACCCTGCATGTGCAGCTAAAAGACCAAGTTATTCTAAACACAAAGTTTCTGAGAACCTGTCTCAGCGGTATACAAATCTGCCCTTGTTTCAGAGAAAAACAGACGCTGTCTTCTCTGTGTCTCGCTGTCACCCTCAGTCCCCTTTTCTCACCTTCTCTCACAGACGCCGGGCTGCGGGTTTTGGCAGAGATCTAGACACAGACAGAGGCCTCAATATTCAGCTATACAGTGAGCATAAGTACAATGGCACGTAAACTAATAACACCATAATCAATGGTGGGGATCTTTAGAAGATCCCATAATCAATGGTGGGGATCTTTAGAAGATCCCATAATCAATGGTGGGGATCTTTAGAAGTTCCCATAATCAATGGTGGGGATCTTTAGAAGTTCCCATAATCGATGGTGGGGATCTTTAGAAGATCCCATAATCAATGGTGGGGATCTTTAGAAGATCCCATAATCAATGGTGGGGATCTTTAGAAGATCCCATAATCAATTGTAATCCTTCAGGGTCAACCAAAATAGATCGTTGGCTGTCAAACGTATTGTTCTTTACTGTATACAACTTTTGGTGTCTTGACATGGTCAAATAACTCAATAGATTGGTAACTATTTGTGTTCTAATTTGGCACACAGACACTAGAGCCCATGAGTGACTTGGTGAAAGAATGGCACAGACTGGCCTGTAGGTGGCGCTGTTATAAGAAGTCTCACTTAAACCCTGATATGCGTCGCCCCGTTTGACCTAGAGACTTGAAACTTTGTATGTAGGTGTTTTTACTCCTGCTAAACAAATCTGCCTCAAGGACCCATAAGGATTTTTCTCCATTTTGGAAAACTTTCGAAGAAAAAAAAGGTTTTCTCATTAACCATAAGACCAAACACAATGTGTATGTATGGTATATTACATCAACTTGGTTTGACTAAGGGATTGGTTAAGAGATGGCTGAGTTATTGATCAATCAGGAAGCATGTTTAGGGTCATTACCGTGATGAACCATGTTAAGTTTGGCATTGAGATCTTTTTAGAAATAAAGGAAGCCATTAACAAGTCACTTCTTCTTTGACTTTGTAACGCTAACGCTTTAAATAATATTACAACATCTAAAAGCCAGATTCACTTCAGATGTGGTCTTTGGATCACAATGGTCCCTGAAGACTTGGAGAAAATAAAGCTGATGCATTTCTAACACTATACCAGTAGATGGACAGACTATACCAGTAGATGGACAG
>NW_024609015.1:0-98649 GCF_018296145.1 Oncorhynchus tshawytscha | reverse complement strand
GTCTAATATAATGACAGTAGAGAGTAGACCAGGGTTAATATAATGACAGTAGATGGTAGACCAGGGTAATATAATGACAGTAGATGGTAGACCAGGGTAATATAATGACAGTAGATGGTAGACCAGGGTAATATAATGACAGTAGATGGTAGACCAGGGTTAATATAATGACAGTAGATGGTAGACCAGGGTAATATAATGACAGTAGATGGTAGACCAGGGTAATATAATGACAGTAGAGGGTAGACAGGGTAATATAATGACAGTACATGGTAGACCAGGGTAATATAATCAGAGTAGATGGTAGACAAGGGTAATATAATGACAGTAGATGGTAGACCAGGGTAATATAATGACAGTAGAGGGTAATATAATGACAGTAGATTGTAGACCAGGTTAATATAATGACAGTAGAGGGTAGACCAGGGTAATCTAGTGACAGTAGAAGGTAGACCAGGGTAATATAATGACAGTAGATTGTAGACCAGGTTAATATAATGACAGTATAGGGAAGACCAGGGTAATATAGTGACAGTAGATTGTATACCAGGGTAATAAAATGACAGTAGATAGTATAACAGGGTAATATAATGACAGTAGATGGTAGACCAGGTTAATATAATGACAGTAGATGGTAGACCAGGGTAATATAATGACAGTAGATGGTAGACCAGGGTAATATAATGACAGTAGATGGTAGACAAGGGTAATATAATGACAGTAGATGGTAGACCAGGTAATATAATGACAGTAGATGGTAGACCAGGTAATATAGTGACAGTAGATGGTAGACCAGGTAATATAATGACAGTAGATGGTAGACCAGGGTAATATAATGACAGTAGATGGTAGACCAGGGTAATATAATGACAGTAGATGGTAGACCAGGGTAATATAATGACAGTAGGACAGTAAGACCAGGGTAATATAATGACAGTAGATTGTAGACCAGGGTAATATAATGACAGTAGATGGTAGACAGGGTAATATAATGACAGTAGATGGTAGACCAGGTAATATAATGACAGTAGATGGTAGACCAGGTAATATAATGACAGTAGATGGTAGACCAGGGTAATATAATGACAGTAGATGGTAGACCAGGGTAATATAATGACAGTAGATGGTAGACCAGGGTAATATAATGACAGTAGATGGTAGACCAGGTAATATAATGACAGTAGATGGTAGACCAGGGTAATATAATGACAGTAGATGGTAGACCAGGGTAATATAATGACAGTAGATGGTAGACCAGGGTAATATAAAGACAGTAAATGACAGTAGATGGTAGACCAGGGTAATATAATGACAGTAGATGGTAGACCAGGTAATATAATGACAGTAGATGGTAGACCAGGGTAATATAATGACAGTAGATGGTAGACCAGGTAATATAATGACTGTAGATGGTAGACCAGGGTAATATATTGACAGTAGATGGTAGACCAGGGTAATATAATGACAGTAGATGGTAGACCAGGGTAATAAAATGACAGTAGTTGGTAGACCAGGGTACTATAATGACAGTAGGTGGTAGACCAGGGTAATATATAGACAGTAGACGGTAGACCAGGGTAATATAATGACAGTAGATGGTAGACCAGGGTAATATAATGGCAGTAGAGGGTTGACCAGGGTAATATAATGACAGTAGATGGTAGACCAGGGTAATAAAATGACAGTAGATGGTAGACCAGGGTAATATAATGACAGTAGAGGGGAAATCAGGGTAATATATTGACAGTAGTTGGTAGACCAGGGTAATATAATGACAGTAGATGGTAGACCAGGGTAATATAAATGACAGTAGATGGTAGACCAGGGCAATATAATGACAGTAGATGGTAGACCAGGGTAATATAATGACAGTAGATGGTAGACCAGGGTAATATAATGACAGTAGATGGTAGACCAGGGTAATATAATGACAGTAGATGGTAGACCAGGGTAATATAATGACAGTAGATGGTAGACCAGGGTAATATAATGACAGTAGATGGTAGACCAGGGTAATATAATGACAGTAGATGGTAGATAATATAATGACAGTAGATGGTAGACCAGGGTAATATAATGACAGTAGATGGTAGACCAGGCTAATATAATGACAGTAGATGGTAGACCAGGGTAATATAATGACAGTAGATGGTAGACCAGGGTAATATAATGACAGTAGATGGTAGACCAGGGTAATATAATGACAGTAGATGGTAGACCAGGGTAATATAATGACAGTAGATGGTAGACCAGGGTAATATAATGACAGTAGATGGTAGACCAGGTAATATAATGACAGTAGATGGTAGACCAGGGTAATATAATGACAGTAGATGGTAGACCAGGGTAATATAATGACAGTAGATGGTAGACCAGGTCAATATAATGACAGTAGATGGTAGACCAGGTAATATAATGACAGTAGATGGTAGACCAGGGTAATATAATGACAGTAGATGGTAGACCAGGGTAATATAATGACAGTAGATGGTAGACCAGGTAATATAATGACAGTAGATGGTAGACCAGGGTAATATAATGACAGTAGATGGTAGACCAGGGTAATATAATGACAGTAGATGGTAGACCAGGGTAATATAATGACAGTAGATGGTAGACCAGGGTAATATAATGACAGTAGATGGTAGACCAGGGTAATATAATGACAGAGATGGTAGACCAGGTAATATAATGACAGTAGATGGTAGACCAGGGTAATATAATGACAGTAGATGGTAGACCAGGGTAATATAATGACAGTAGATGGTAGACCAGGGTAATATAATGACAGTAGATGGTAGACCAGGGTAATATAATGACAGTAGATGGTAGACCAGGTTAATATAATGACAGTAGATGGTAGACCAGGGTAATATAATGACAGTAGATGGTAGACCAGGGTAATATAATGACAGTAGATGGTAGACCAGGGTAATATAATGACAGTAGATGGTAGACCAGGGTAATATAATGACAGTAGATGGTAGACCAGGTGTAATATAATGACAGTAGATGGTAGACCAGGGTAATATAATGACAGTAGATGGTAGACCAGGTTAATATAATGACAGTAGATGGTAGACCAGGTAATATAATGACAGTAGATGGTAGACCAGGGTAATATAATGACAGTAGATGGTAGACCAGGGTAATATAATGACAGTAGATGGTAGACCAGGGTAATATAATGACAGTAGATGGTAGACCAGGGTAATATAATGACAGTAGATGGTAGACCAGGGCAATATAATGACAGTAGATGGTAGACCAGGGTAATATAATGACAGTAGATGGTAGACCAGGGTAATATAATGACAGTAGATGGTAGACCAGGGTAATATAATGACAGTAGATGGTAGACCAGGGTAATATAATGACAGTAGATGGTAGACCAGGGTAATATAATGACAGTAGATGGTAGACCAGGGTAATATAATGACAGTAGATGGTAGACCAGGGTAATATAATGACAGTAGATGGTAGACCAGGGTAATATAATGACAGTAGATGGTAGACCAGGGTAATATAATGACAGTAGATGGTAGACCAGGGTAATATAATGACAGTAGATGGTAGACCAGGGTAATATAATGACAGTAGATGGTAGACCAGGGTAATATAATGACAGTAGATGGTAGACCAGGGTAATATAATGACAGTAGATGGTAGACCAGGGTAATATAATGACAGTAGATGG
Source organism: Oncorhynchus tshawytscha (assembly GCF_018296145.1). NCBI lineage: Eukaryota > Metazoa > Chordata > Actinopteri > Salmoniformes > Salmonidae > Oncorhynchus > Oncorhynchus tshawytscha. The sequence goes on along the minus strand of NW_024609015.1, from coordinate 94,952 downwards.
TAGACCAGGGTAATATAATGACAGTAGATGGTAGACCAGGGTAATATAATGACAGTAGATGGTAGACCAGGGTAATATAATGACAGTAGATGGTAGACCAGGGTAATATAATGACAGTAGATGGTAGACCAGGGTAATATAATGACAGTAGATGGTAGACCAGGGTAATATAATGACAGTAGATGGTAGACCAGGGTAATATAATGACAGTAGATGGTAGACCAGGGTAATATAATGACAGTAGATGGTAGACCAGGGTAATATAATGACAGTAGATGGTAGACCAGGGTAATATAATGACAGTAGATGGTAGACCAGGGTAATATAATGACAGTAGATGGTAGACCAGGGTAATATAATGACAGTAGATGGTAGACCAGGGTAATATAATGACAGTAGATGGTAGACCAGGGTAATATAATGACAGTAGATGGTAGACCAGGTAATATAATGACAGTAGATGGTAGACCAGGGTAATATAATGACAGTAGATGGTAGACCAGGGTAATATAATGACAGTAGATGGTAGACCAGGGTAATATAATGACAGTAGATGGTAGACCAGGTAATATAATGACAGTAGATGGTAGACCAGGGTAATATAATGACAGTAGATGGTAGACCAGGGTAATATAATGACAGTAGATGGTAGACCAGGGTAATATAATGACAGTAGATGGTAGACCAGGTAATATAATGACAGTAGATGGTAGACCAGGGTAATATAATGACAGTAGATGGTAGACCAGGGTAATATAATGACAGTAGATGGTAGACCAGGGTAATATAATGACAGTAGATGGTAGACCAGGGTAATATAATGACAGTAGATGGTAGACCAGGGTAATATAATGACAGTAGATGGTAGACCAGGGTAATATAATGACAGTAGAGGGTAGACCAGGGTAATATAATGACAGTAGATGGTAGACCAGGGTAATATAATGACAGTAGATGGTAGACCAGGGTAATATAATGACAGTAGATGGTAGACCAGGTAATATAATGACAGTAGATGGTAGACCAGGGTAATATAATGACAGTAGATGGTAGACCAGGGTAATATAATGACAGTAGATGGTAGACCAGGGTAATATAATGACAGTAGATGGTAATATAATGACAGTAGATGGTAATATAATGACAGTAGAGTGGAGACCAAGGTATTATAATGACAGTAGAGGGTACACCAGGGTAATATGATTACAGTAGATGGTAGACCAGGGTAATATAATGACAATAGAGGGTAGACCAGGGTAATATAATGACAGTAGATGGTAGACCAGGGTAATATAATGACAGTAAAGGGTAGACCAGGGTAATAGAATGACAGTAGAGGGTAAAATAATGACCGTAGATGGTAGACCAGGGTAATATAATGACAGTAGATGGTAGACCAGGGTAATATAATGACAGTAGATGGTAGAACAGGGTAATATAATGACAGTAGATGGTAGACCAGGGTAATATAATGACAGTAGATGGTAGACCAGGGTAATATAATGACAGTAGATGGTAGACCAGGGTAATATAATGACAGTAGATGGTAGACCAGGGTAATATAATGACAGTAGATGGTAGACCAGGGTAATATAATGACAGTAGATGGTAGACCAGGGTAATATAATGACAGTAGATGGTAGACCAGGGTAATATAATGACAGTAGATGGTAGACCAGGGTAATATAATGACAGTAGATGGTAGACCAGGGTAATATAATGACAGTAGATGGTAGACCAGGGTAATATAATGACAGTAGATGGTAGACCAGGGTAATATAATGACAGTAGATGGTAGACCAGGTAATATAATGACAGTAGATGGTAGACCAGGGTAATATAATGACAGTAGATGGTAGACCAGGGTAATATAATGACAGTAGAATGGTACAGTAGACCAGGTAATATAATGACAGTAGATGGTAGACCAGGGTAATATAATGACAGTAGATGGTAGACCAGGGTAATATAATGACAGTAGATGGTAGACCAGGTTAATATAATGACAGTAGATGACAGTAGATGGTAGACCAGGGTAATATAATGACAGTAGATGGTAGACCAGGTTAATATAATGACAGTAGATGGTAGACCAGGGTAATATAATGACAGTAGATGGTAGACCAGGGTAATATAATGACAGTAGATGGTAGACCAGGGTAATATAATGACAGTAGATGGTAGACCAGGGTAATATAATGACAGTAGATGGTAGACCAGGGTAATATAATGACAGTAGATGGTAGACCAGGGTAATATAATGACAGTAGATGGTAGACCAGGGTAATATAATGACAGTAGATGGTAGACCAGGGTAATATAATGACAGTAGATGGTAGACCAGGGTAATATAATGACAGTAGATGGTAGACCAGGGTAATATAATGACAGTAGATGGTAGACCAGGGTAATATAATGACAGTAGATGGTAGACCAGGGTAATATAATGACAGTAGATGGTAGACCAGGGTAATATAATGACAGTAGATGGTAGACCAGGGTAATATAATGACAGTAGATGGTAGACCAGGGTAATATAATGACAGTAGATGGTAGACCAGGGTAATATAATGACAGTAGATGGTAGACCAGGGTAATATAATGACAGTAGATGGTAGACCAGGGTAATATAATGACAGTAGATGGTAGACCAGGGTAATATAAAGACAGTAGATGGTAGACTAGGTAATATAATGACAGTAGATGGTAGACCAGGGTAATATAATGACAGTAGATGGTAGACCAGGATAATATAATGACAGTAGATGGAAGACCAGGGTAATATAATGACAGTAGATGGTAGACCAGGGTAATATAATGACAGTAGAGGTAATATAATGACAGTAGATGGTAGACCAGGGTAATATAATGACAGTAGATGGTAGACCAGGGTAATATAATGACAGTAGAAGGTAATATAATGACAGTAGATGGTAGACCAGGGTAATATAATGACAGTAGATGTAGACCAGGTAATATAATGACAGTAGATGGTAGACCAGGGTAATATAATGGAAGTAGAGTTTAGACCAGGGTAATATAGTGACAGTAGATGGTAGACTAGGTTAATATAATGACAGTAGAAGGTAGACCAGGATGGTAATATAATGACAGTAGATGGTAGACAGTAGATGGTAGACAGGTAATATAATGACAGTAGATGGTAGACCAGGGTAATATAATGACAGTAGAGGTAGACCAGGGTAATATAATGACAGTAGATGGTAGACCAGGGTAATATAATGACAGTAGATGGTAGACCAGGGCAATATAATGACAGTAGATGGTAGACCAGGGTAATATAATGACAGTAGATGGTAGACAAGGGTAATATAATGACAGTAGATGGTATACCAGGGTAATATAATAACAGTAGAAGGTAGACCAGGGTAATATAATGACAGTAGATGGTAGACCAGGGTAATATAATGACAGTAGAGGGTAATATAATGACAGTAGATGGTAGACCAGGTTAATATAATGACAGTAGATGGTAGACCAGGGTAATATAATGACAGTAGAGGGTAATATAATGACAGTAGATGGCAGACCAGGGTAATATAGTGACAGTAGATGGTAGACCAGGGTAATATAATGACAGTAGAGGGTAGACCAGGGTAAAATTATGACAGTACATGGTAGACCATGGTAATATAGTGACAGTAGAGGGTAGACCAGGGTAATATAATGACAGTAGATGGTAATATATTGACAGTAGATGGTAGACCAGGGTAATATAATGACAGTAGAGGGTAATATAATGACAGTAGATGGTAGACCAGGGTAATATAATGACAGTAGATGGTATACCAGGGTAATATAATGACAGTAGATGGTAGACCAGGGTAATATAATGACAGTAGATGGTAGACCAGGGTAATATAATGACAGTAGATGGTAGACCAGGGTAATATAATGACAGTAGATGGTAGACCAGGGTAATATAATGGAAGTAGAGTTTAGACCTGGGTAATATAGTGACAGTAGATGGTAGACTAGGTTAATATAATGACAGTAGAAGGTAGACCAGGGTAATATAATGACAGTAGATGGTAGACCAGGGTAATATAATGACAGTAGATGGTAGACCAGGGTAATATAATGACAGTAGATGGTAGACCAGGGTAATATAATGACAGTAGAGGTTAATATAATGACAGTAGATGGTAGACCAGGGTAATATAATGACAGTAGATGGTATACCAGGGTAATATAATGACAGTAGATGGTAGACCAGGGTAATATAATGACAGTAGATGGTAGACCAGGGTAATATAATGACAGTAGATGGTAGACCAGGGTAATATAATGACAGTAGAGGTTAATATAATGACAGTAGATGGTAGACCAGGGTAATATAATGACAGTAGAGGTTAATATAATGACAGTAGATGGTATACCAGGGTAATATAATGACAGTAGATGGTAGACCAGGGTAATATAATGACAGTAGAAGGTAATATAATGACAGTAGATGGTAGACCAGGGTAATATAATGACAGTAGATTGTAGACCAGGTTAATATAATGACAGTAGATGGTAGACCAGGGTAATATAATGGAAGTAGAGTTTAGACCAGGGTAATATAGTGACAGTAGATGGTAGACTAGGTTAATATAATGACAGTAGAAGGTAGACCAGGGTAATATAATGACAGTAGATGGTAGACCAGGATAATATAATGACAGTAGATGGTAGACCAGGGTAATATAATGACAGTAGATGGTAGACCAGTGTAATATAATGACAGTAGATGGTAGACCAGGGTAATATAATGACAGTAGAGGTTAATATAATGACAGTAGATGGTAGACCAGGGTAATATAATGACAGTAGATGGTAGACCAGGGCAATATAATGACAGTAGAAGGTAGACCATGGTAATATAATGACAGTAGATGGTAGACAAGGGTAATATAATGACAGTAGATGGTATACCAGGGTAATATAATAAGTAGAGTAGAAGGTAGACCAGGGTAATATAATGACAGTAGATGGTAGAACAGGGTAATAAATGACAGTAGATGGTAGAGGGTAATATAATGACAGTAGATGGTAGACCAGGTTAATATAATGACAGTAGATGGTAGACCAGGGTAATATAATGACAGTAGATGGTAGACCAGGGTAATATAATGACAGTAGATGGTAGACCAGGGTAATATAATGACAGTAGGTAATATAATGACAGTAGATGGTAGACCAGGGTAATATAATGACAGTAGATGGTAGACCAGGGTAATATAATGACAGTAGATGGTAGTCCAGGTAATATAATGACAGTAGATTGTAGACCAGGGTAATATAATGACAGTAGTATAATGACAGTAGATGGTTAATATAATGACAGTAGATGGTAGACCAGGGTAATATAATGACAGTAGATGGTAGACCAGGGTAATATAATGACAGTAGATGGTAGACCAGGGTAATATAATGACAGTAGATGGTAGACCAGGGTAATATAATGACAGTAGAGGGTAATATAATATAATGACAGTAGATGGTAGACCAGGATAATATAGTGACAGTAGATGGTAGACCAGGGTAATATAATGGCAGTAGAGGGGTAGACCAGGGTAATATATGACAGTAGATGGTAGACCATGGTAATATAGTGACAGTAGAGGGTAGACCAGGGTAATATAATGACAGTAGATGGTAGACCAGGGTAATATAATGACAGTAGACGGTAATATAATGACAGTAGATGGTAGATCAGGGTAATATAATGAAAGTAGTGGGGTGGCCAGGGTAATATAACGACAGTAGATGGTAGACCAGGGTAATATAATGACAGTTGTTGGTAGACCAGGGTAATATAATGACAGTAGATGGTAGACCAGGGTAATAAAATGACAGTAGATGGTAGACCGGGGTAATATAATGACAGTAGAGTTAAGACCAGGGTAATATATGACAGTAGATGGTAGACCAGGGTAATATATTGACAGTAGTGGGGAGACCAGGGTAATATAATGACAGTAGATGGTAGACCAGGGTAATATAATGACAGTAGATGGTAGACCAGGGTAATATAATGACAGTAGAGGGGAGATCAGGGTAATATAATGAAAGTAGAGGGTTGACCAGGGGAATATAACGACAGTAGATGGTAGACCAGGGAAATATAATGACAGTAGATGGTATACCAGGGTAATATAATGACAGTAGATGGTAGACCAGGGTAATATAATGACAGTAGTTGGTAGACCAGGGTAAAATAATGACAGTAGATGGTAGACCAGTGTAATATAATGACAGTAGAGGGGAGACCAGGGTAATATAATGACAGTAGAGGGTAGACCAGGGTAATATAATGACAGTAGATGGTAGACCATGGTAATATAATGACAGTAGATGGTAGACTAGTGTAATATAATGACAGTAAATGGTAGACCAGGGTAATATATTCACAGTAGATGGTAGACCAGAGTAATATAATGACAGTAGATGGTAGACCAGGGTAATATATTGACAGTAGATGGTAGACCAGGTTAATATAATGACAGTAGATGGTAGATCAGGTCAATATAATGACAGTAGATGGTAGACCAGGTTAATATAATGACAGTAGATGGTAGATCAGGTCAATATAATGACAGTAGATGGTATACCAGGGTAATATAATGACAGTAGATGGTAGACCAGGGTAATATAATGACAGTAGAGGGTAATATAATGACAGTAGATGGTAGACCAGGGTAATATAATGACAGTAGATGGTAGACCAGGGTAATATAATGGCAGTAGAGGGTAGACCAGGGTAATATTATGACAGTAGATGGTAGACCATGGTAATATAGTGACAGTAGAGGGTAGACCAGGGTAATATAATGACAGTAGATGGTTGACCAGGGTAATATAATGACAGTAGATGGTAGACCAGGGTAATATAATGACAGTAGAGGGTAATATAATGACAGTAGATGGTAGACCAGGGTAATATAATGACAGTAGATGGTATACCAGGGTAATATAATGACAGTAGATGGTAGACCAGGGTAATATAATGACAGTAGATGGTAGACCAGGGTAATATAATGACAGTAGATGGTAGACCAGGGTAATATAATGACAGTAGATGGTAGACCAGGGTAATATAATGGAAGTAGAGTTTAGACCAGGGTAATATAGTGACAGTAGATGGTAGACTAGGTTAATATAATGACAGTAGAAGGTAGACCAGGGTAATATAATGACAGTAGATGGTAGACCAGGATAATATAATGACAGTAGATGGTAGACCAGGGTAATATAATGACAGTAGATGGTAGACCAGGGTAATATAATGACAGTAGAGGGTAATATAATGACAGTAGATGGTAGACCAGGGTAATATAATGACAGTAGATGGTATACCAGGGTAATATAATGACAGTAGATGGTAGACCAGGGTAATATAATGACAGTAGATGGTAGACCAGGGTAATATAATGACAGTAGATGGTAGACCAGGGTAATATAATGACAGTAGAGGTTAATATAATGACAGTAGATGGTAGACCAGGGTAATATAATGACAGTAGATGGTAGACCAGGGTAATATAATGACAGTAGATGGTAGACCAGGGTAATATAATGACAGTAGATGGTAGACCAGGTATAATGACAGGACCAGGGTAATATAATGACAGTAGATGGTAGACCAGGGTAATATAATGACAGTAGATGGTAGACCAGGTAATATAATGACAGTAGATGGTAGACCAGGGTAATATAATGACAGTAGATGGTAGACCAGGGTAATATAATGACAGTAGATGGTAGACCAGGGTAATATAATGACAGTAGATGGTAGACCAGGGTAATATAATGACAGTAGATGGTAGACCAGGGTAATATAATGACAGTAGATGGTAGACCAGGGTAATATAATGACAGTAGATGGTAGACCAGGGTAATATAATGACAGTAGATGGTAGACCAGGATAATATAATGACAGTAGATGGTAGACCAGGGTAATATAATGACAGTAGATGGTAGACCAGGGTAATATAATGACAGTAGATGGTAAGGGTAATATAATGACAGTAGACCAGGTAATATAATGACAGTAGATGGTATAAGGGAATATAATGACAGTAGATGGTAGACCAGGGTAATATAATGACAGTAGATGGTAGACCAGGGTAATATAATGACAGTAGATGGTAGACCAGGGTAATATAATGACAGTAGATGGTAGACCAGGTAATATAATGACAGTAGATGGTAGACCAGGGTAATATAATGACAGTAGAGGGTAGACCAGGGTAATATAATGACAGTAGATGGTAGACCATGGTAATATAATGACAGTAGATGGTAGACCAGGTAATATAATGACAGTAAATGGTAGACCAGGGTAATATATTGACAGTAGATGGTAGACCAGAGTAATATAATGACAGTAGATGGTAGACCAGGGTAATATATTGACAGTAGATGGTAGACCAGGTTAATATAATGACAGTAGATGGTAGATCAGGTCAATATAATGACAGTAGATGGTAGACCAGGTTAATATAATGACAGTAGATGGTAGATCAGGTCAATATAATGACAGTAGATGGTATACCAGGGTAATATAATGACAGTAGATGGTAGACCAGGGTAATATAATGACAGTAGAGACCAGGGTAATATTATGACAGTAGATGGTAGACCAGGGTAATATAAAGACAGTAGAGGGTAGACGAGGGTAATATAATGACAGTAGATGATAGACCAGGGTAATATAATGACAGTAGATGGTAGACCAGGGTAATATAATGACAGTAGATGGTAGACCAGGGTAATATAATGACAGTAGATGGTAGACCAGGGTAATATAATGACAGTAGATGGTAGACCAGGGTAATATAATGACAGTAGACCAGGGTAATATAATGACAGTAGATGGTAGACCAGGGTAATATAATGACAGTAGATGGTAGACCAGGGTAATATAATGACAGTAGATGGTAGACCAGGGTAATATAATGACAGTAGATGGTAGACCAGGGTAATATAATATAATGGTAGATGGTAGACCAGGGTAATATAATGACAGTAGATGGTAGACCAGGGTAATATAATGGACAGTAGATTTAGACCAGGGTAATATAATGACAGTAGATGGTAGACCAGGTTAATATAATGACAGTAGAAGGTAGACCAGGGTAATATAATGACAGTAGATGGTAGACCAGGGTAATATAATGACAGTAGATGGTAGACCAGGGTAATATAATGACAGTAGATGGTAGACCAGGGTAATATAATGACAGGACCAGGTAATATAATGACAGTAGATGGTAGACCAGGGTAATATAATGACAGTAGATGGTAGACCAGGGTAATATAATGACAGTAGATGGTAGACCAGGGTAATATAATGACAGTAGAATGACAGGATGGTAGACCAGGGTAATATAATGACAGTAGATGGTAGACCAGGGTAATATAATGACAGTGATGGTAGACAGTAATATGTAGATGGTAGACCAGGGTAATATAATGACAGTAGATGGTAGACCAGGGTAATATAATGGCAGTAGAGTTTAGACCAGGGTAATATAGTGACAGTAGATGGTAGACTAGGTTAATATAATGACAGTAGAAGGTAGACCAGGGTAATATAATGACAGTAGATGGTAGACCAGGATAATATAATGACAGTAGATGGTAGACCAGGGTAATATAATGACAGTAGATGGTAGACCAGGGTAATATAATGACAGTAGATGGTAGACCAGGGTAATATAATGACAGTAGATGGTAGACCAGGGTAATATAATGACAGTAGATGGTAGACCAGGGTAATATAATGACAGTAGATGGTAGACCAGGGTAATATAATGACAGTAGATGGTAGACCAGGGTAATATAATGACAGTAGATGGTAGACCAGGGTAATATAATGACAGTAGATGGGACCAGGGTAATATAATGACAGTAGATGGTAGACCAGGGTAATATAATGACAGTAGATGGTAGATAGGGTAATATAATGACAGTAGATGGTAGACCAGGGTAATATAATGACAGTAGATGGTAGACCAGGGTAATATAATGACAGTAGATGGTAGACCAGGGTAATATAATGACAGTAGATGGTAGGGTAATATAATGACAGGTAATATAATGACAGTAGATGGTAGACCAGGGTAATATAATGACAGTAGATGGTAGACCAGGTAATATAATGACAGTAGATGGTAGACCAGGGTAATATAATGACAGTAGATGGTAGACCAGGGTAATATAATGACAGTAGATGGTAGACCAGGTAATATAATGACAGTAGATGGTAGACCAGGGTAATATAATGACAGTAGATGGTAGACCAGGGTAATATAATGACAGTAGATGGTAGACCAGGGTAATATAATGACAGTAGATGGTAGACCAGGGTAATATAATGACAGTAGATGGTAGACCAGGGTAATATAATGACAGTAGATGGTAGACCAGGGTAAATATAATGACAGTAGACAGGATGGTAGACCAGGGTAATATAATGACAGTAGATGGTAGACCAGGGTAATATAATGACAGTAGATGGTAGACCAGGGTAATATAATGACAGTAGATGGTAGACCAGGGTAATATAATGACAGTAGAGGTTAATATAATGACAGTAGATGGTAGACCAGGGTAATATAATGACAGTAGATGGTATACCAGGGTAATATAATGACAGTAGATGGTAGACCAGGGTAATATAATGACAGTAGATGGTAGACCAGGGTAATATAATGACAGTAGAGGGTAGGCCAGGGTAATATAATGACAGTAGAGGGTAGGCCAGGGTAATATAATGACAGTAGATGGTAGACCAGGGTAATATAATGACAGTAGATGGTAGACCATGGTAATATAATGACAGTAGATGGTAGACCAGGGTAATATAATGACAGTAAATGGTAGACCAGGGTAATATATTCACAGTAGATGGTAGACCAGAGTAATATAATGACAGTAGATGGTAGACCAGGGTAATATATTGACAGTAGATGGTAGACCAGGTTAATATAATGACAGTAGATGGTAGACCAGGGTAATATAATGACAGTAGATGGTAGACCAGGGTAATATAATGACAGTAGAGGGTAGACCAGGGTAATATAATGACAGTAGATGGTAGACCAGGGTAATATAATGACAGTAGATGGTAGACCAGGGTAATATAATGACAGTAGAGGGACCAGGGTAATATAATGACAGTAGATGGTAGACCAGGATAATATAGTGACAGTAGATGGTAGACCAGGGTAATATAATGGCAGTAGAGGGTAGACCAGGGTAATATTATGACAGTAGATGGTAGACCATGGTAATATAATGACAGTAGAGGGTAGACCAGGGTAATATAATGACAGTAGATGGTAGACCAGGGTAATATAATGACAGTAGATGGTAGACCAGGGTAATATAATGACAGTAGAGGGGTAATATAATGACAGTAGATGGTAGACCAGGGTAATATAATGACAGTAGATGGTAGACCAGGGTAATATAATGACAGTAGATGGTAGACCAGGGTAATATAATGACAGTAGATGGTAGACCAGGGTAATATAATGACAGTAGATGGTAGACCAGGGTAATATAATGACAGTAGATGGTAGACCAGGGTAATATAATGGAAGTAGAGTTTAGACCAGGGTAATATAGTGACAGTAGATGGTAGACTAGGTTAATATAATGACAGTAGAAGGTAGACCAGGGTAATATAATGACAGTAGATGGTAGACCAGGATAATATAATGACAGTAGATGGTAGACCAGGGTAATATAATGACAGTAGATGGTAGACCAGGGTAATATAATGACAGTAGAGGTTAATATAATGACAGTAGATGGTAGACCAGGGTAATATAATGACAGTAGATGGTATACCAGGGTAATATAATGACAGTAGATGGTAGACCAGGGTAATATAATGACAGTAGATGGTAGACCAGGGTAATATAATGACAGTAGATGGTAGACCAGGGTAATATAATGACAGTAGATGGTAGACCAGGGTAATATAATGACAGTAGAGTTTAGACCAGGGTAATATAATGACAGTAGATGGTAGACCAGGTAATATAATGACAGTAGACCAGGTAATATAATGACCAGGGGGTAATATAATGACAGTAGATGGTAGACCAGGATGGTAGACCATAATATAATGACAGTAGATGGAAGACCAGGGTAATATAATGACAGTAGATGGTAGACCAGGGTAATATAATGACAGTAGAGGTTAATATAACAGTGACAGGGTAATATAATGACAGTAGATGGTAGACCAGGGTAATATAATGACAGTAGATGGTATATACCAGGGGTAATATAAATGACAGTAGATGGTAGACCAGGGTAATATAATGACAGTAGATGGTAGACCAGGGTAATATAATGACAGTAGATGGTAGACCAGGGTAATATAATGACAGTAGAGGTTAATATAATGACAGTAGATGGTAGACCAGGGTAATATAATGACAGTAGAGGTAGACCAGGGTAATATAATGACAGTAGATGGTAGACCAGGGTAATATAATGACAGTAGATGGTAGACCAGGGTAATATAATGACAGTAGATGGTAGACCAGGGTAATATAATGACAGTAGAAGGTAATATAATGACAGTAGATGGTAGACCAGGGTAATATAATGACAGTAGATTGACAGACCAGGTTAATATAATGACAGTAGATGGTAGACCAGGGTAATATAATGACAGTAGAGTAGAGTTTAGACCAGGGTAATATAGTGACAGTAGATGGTAGACTAGGTTAATATAATGACAGTAGAAGGTAGACCAGGGTAATATAATGACAGTAGATGGTAGACCAGGATAATATAATGACAGTAGATGGTAGACCAGGGTAATATAATGACAGTAGATGGTAGACCAGTGTAATATAATGACAGTAGATGGTAGACCAGGGTAATATAATGACAGTAGAGGGGTAATATAATGACAGTAGATGGTAGACCAGGGTAATATAATGACAGTAGATGGTAGACCAGGGCAATATAATGACAGTAGAAGGTAGACCATGGTAATATAATGACAGTAGATGGTAGACAAGGGTAATATAATGACAGTAGATGGTATACCAGGGTAATATAATAACAGTAGAAGGTAGACCAGGGTAATATAATTACAGTAGATGGTAGAACAGGGTAATACAATGACAGTAGAGGGTAATATAATGACAGTAGATGGTAGACCAGGTTAATATAATGACAGTAGATGGTATACCAGGGTAATATAATGACAGTAGATGGTAGACCAGGGTAATATAATGACAGTAGATGGTAGACCAGGGTAATATAATGACAGTTGAGGTTAATATAATGACAGTAGATGGTAGACCAGGGTAATATAATGACAGTAGATGGTAGACCAGGGTAATATATTGACACTAGATGGTAGTCCAGGTTAATATAATGACAGTAGATTGTAGACCAGGGTAATATAATGACAGTTGAGGTTAATATAATGACAGTAGATGGTAGACCAGGGTAATATAATGACAGTAGAGGGTAGACCAGGGTAATATAATGACAGTAGAGGGTAGACCAGGGTAATATAATGACAGTAGATGGTAGACCAGGTCAATAAAATGACAGTAGATGGTATACCAGGGTAATATAATGACAGTAGAGGGTAGACCAGGGTAATCTAGTGACAGTAGATGGTAGATCAGGGTAATATAATGGAAGTAGAGTTTAGACCAGGGTAATATAGTGACAGTAGTTGGTAGACTAGGTTAATATAATGACAGTAGAAGGTAGACCAGGGTAATATAATGACAGTAGATGGTAGACCAGGATAATATAATGACAGTAGATGGTAGACCAGGGTAATATAATGACAGTAGAGGTTAATATAATGACAGTAGATGGTAGACCAGGGTAATATAATGACAGTAGAGGTTAATATAATGACAGTAGATGGTATACCAGGGTAATATAATGACAGTAGATGGTAGACCAGGGTAATATAATGACAGTAGATGGTAGACCAGGGTAATATAATGACAGTAGATGGTAGACCAGGGAAATATAATGACAGTAGAGGTTAATATAATGACAGTAGATGGTAGACCAGGGTAATGACAGTAGATGGTAGACCAGGGTAATATAATGACAGTAGAGGTTAATATAATGACAGTAGATGGTATACCAGGGTAATATAATGACAGAAGATGGTCGACCAGGGTAATATAATGACAGTAGATGGTAGACCAGGGTAATATAATGACAGTAGAGGGTAATATAATGACAGTAGATGGTAGACCAGGGTAATATAATGACAGTAGATTGTAGACCAGGTTAATATAATGACAGTAGATGGTAAACCAGGGTAATATAATGACAGTAGAGGGTAGACCAGGGTAATCTAGTAAGAGTTGATTGTAGACCAGGGTAATATAGTGACAGTAGATGGTAGACCAGGGTAATATAATGACAGTAGATTGTAGACCAGGTTAATATAATGACAGTAGATGGTAGACCAGGGTAATATAATGACAGTAGAGGGTAGACCAGGGTAATATAATGACAGTAGATGGTAGACCAGGGTAATATAATGACAGTAGATGGATAATATAATGACAGTAGATGGTAGACCAGGGTAATATAATGACAGTAGAGGATAATATAATGACAGTAGAGGGTAGACCAGGGTAATATAGTGACAGTAGATGGTAGACCAGGGTAATATAATGGCAGTAGATGGTAGACCAGGTCAATATAATGACAGTAGATGGTATACCAGGGTAATATAATGACAGTAGAGGGTAGACCAGGGTAATCTAGTGACAGTAGATGATAGACCAGGGTAATATAATGGCAGTATAGTTTAGACCAGGGTAATATAGTGACAGTAGATGGTAGACCAGGGTAATATAATGACAGTAGATTGTAGACCAGGTTAATATAATGACAGTAGATGGTAGACCAAGGTAATATAATGACAGTAGATGGTAGAACAGGGTAATATAATGACAGTAGATGGTAGACCGGGGTTAATATAATGACAGTAGATGGTAGACCAGGGTAATATACTGACAGTAGATGGTAGACCAGTGTAATATAATGACAGTAGATGGTAGACCAGGGTAATATAATGACAGTAGATGGTAGAGCAGGGTAATATACTGACAGTAGATGGTAGACCAGTGTAATATAATGACAGTAGATGGTAGACCAGGGTAATATACTGACAGTAGATGGTAGACCAGTGTAATATAATGACAGTAGATGGTAGACCAGGGTAATATAATGACAGTAAAGGGTAGACCAGTGTAATATAATGACAGTAGATGGTAGACCAGGGTAATTTAATGACAGTAGAGGTTAATATAATGACAGTAGATGGTAGACCAGGGTAATATAATGACATTAGATGGTAGACCAGGGCAATATAATGACAGTAGAAGGTAGACCAGGGTAATATAATGACAGTAGATGGTAGACAAGGGTAATATAATGACAGTAGATGGTAGACCAGGGTAATATATTGACAGTAGATGGTAGACCAGGGTAATATAATGACAGTAGATGGTATACCAGGGTAATATAATAACAGTAGAAGGTAGACCAGGGTAATATAATTACAGTAGATGGTAGACCAGGGTAATACAATGACAGTAGAGGGTAATATAATGACAGTAGATGGTAGACCAGGTTAATATAATGACAGTAGAGGGTAGACCAGTGTAATATAATGACAGTAGATGGTAGACCGGGGTAATATAATGACAGTAGAGGTTAATATAATGACAGTAGATGGTAGACCAGGGTAATATAATGACAGTAGATGGTAGACCAGGGCAATATAATGACAGTAGAAGGTAGACCAGGGTAATATAATTACAGTAGATGGTAGACCAGGGCAATATAATGACAGTAGAGGTTAATATAATGACAGTAGATGGTAGACCAGGGTAATATAATGACAGTAGAAGGTAGACCAGGGTAATATAATGAGAGTAGATGGTAGACCAGGGTAATATAATGGCAGGAGATGGTAGACCAGGGTAATATAAAGACAGTTGAGGTTAATATAATGACAGTAGATGGTAGACCAGGGTAATATAATGACAGTAGATGGTAGCCCAGGGTAATATAATGACACTAGATGGTAGTCCAGGTTAATATAATGACAGTAGATTGTAGACCAGGGTAATATAATGACAGTTGAGGTTAATATAATGACAGTAGATGGTAGACCAGGGTAATATAATGACAGTAGAGGGTAGACCAGGGTAATATAATGACAGTAGAGGGTAGACCAGGGTAATATAATGACAGTAGATGGTAGACCAGGTCAATAAAATGACAGTAGATGGTATACCAGGGTAATATAATGACAGTAGAGGGTAGACCAGGGTAATCTAGTGACAGTAGATGGTAGACCAGGGTAATATAATGACAGTAGAGGTTAATATAATGACAGTAGATGGTAGACCAGGGTAATATAATGACAGTAGATGGTAGACCAGGGTAATATAATGACAGTAGATGGTAGACCAGGGTAATATAATGACAGTAGATGGTAGACCAGGGTAATATAATGACAGTAGAGGTTAATATAATGACAGTAGATGGTATACCAGGGTAATATAATGACAGAAGATGGTCGACCAGGGTAATATAATGACAGTAGATGGTAGACCAGGGTAATATAATGACAGTAGAGGGTAATATAATGACAGTAGATGGTAGACTAGGGTAATATAATGACAGTAGATTGTAGACCAGGTTAATATAACGACAGTAGATGGTAGACCAGGGTAATATAATGACAGTAGATTGTAGACCAGGTTAATATAATGACAGTAGATGGTATACCAGGGTAATATAATGACAGTAGAGGGTAGACCAGGGTAATCTAGTAAGAGTTGATTGTAGACCAGGGTAATATAGTGACAGTAGATGGTAGACCAGGGTAATATAATGACAGTAGATTGTAGACCAGGTTAATATAATGACAGTAGAGGATAATATAATGACTGTAGATGGTAGACCAAGGTAATATAATGACAGTAGATGGTATACCAGGGTAATATAATGACAGTAGATGGTATACCAGGGTAATATAATGACAGTAGATGGTAGACCAGGGTAATATAATGGCAGTAGAGTTTAGACCAGGGTAATATAGTGACAGTAGATGGTAGACTAGGGTAATATAATGACAGTAGAAGGTAGACCAGGGTAATATAATGACAGTAGATGGTAGACCAGGATAATATAATGACAGTATCAAATCAAATCAAATCAAATTTTATTTGTCACATACACATGGTTAGCAGATGTTAATGCGAGTGTAGCGAAATGCTTGTGCTTCTAGTTCCGACAATGCAGTAATAACGAGCAAGTAATCTAACTAACAATTCCAAAAAAAACTACTGTCATACACAGTGTAAGGGGATAAAGAATATGTACATAAGGATATATGAATGAGTGATGGTACAGAGCAGCATAGGCAAGATACAGTAGATGATATCGAGTACAGTATATACATATGAGATAAGTATGTAAACCAAGTGGCATAGTTAAAGTGGCTAGTGATACATGTATTACATAAGGATGCAGTCGATGATATAGAGTACAGTATCAACGTATGCATATGAGATGAACAATGTAGGGTAAGTAACATTATATAAGGTAGCATTGTTTAAAGTGGCTAGCGATACATTTACATCATTTCCATCAATTCCCATGATTAAAGTGGCTGGAGTAGAGTCAGTGTCATTGACAGTGTGTTGGCAGTAGCCACTCAATGTTAGTGGTGGCTGTTTAACAGTCTGATGGCCTTGAGATAGAAGCTGTTTTTCAGTCTCTCGGTCCCAGCTTTGATGCACCTGTACTGACCTCGCCTTCTGGATGGCAGCGGGGTGAACAGGCAGTGGCTCGGGTGGTTGATGTCCTTGATGATCTTTATGGCCTTCCTGTAGCATCGGGTGGTGTAGGTGTCCTGGAGGGCAGGTAGTTTGCCCCGGTGATGCGTTGTGCAGACCTCACTACCCTCTGGAGAGCCTTACGGTTGAGGGCGGTGCAGTTGCCATACCAGGCGGTGATACAGCCCGCCAGGATGCTCTCGATTGTGCATCTGTAGAAGTTTGTGAGTGCTTTTGGTGACAAGCCGAATTTCTTCAGCCTCCTGAGGTTGAAGAGGCGCTGCTGCGCCTTCCTCACGATGCTGTCTGTGTGAGTGGACCAATTCAGTTTGTCTGTGATGTGTATGCCGAGGAACTTAAAACTTGCTACCCTCTCCACTACTGTTCCATCGATGTGGATGGGGGGGTGTTCCCTCTGCTGTTTCCTGAAGTCCACAATCATCTCCTTAGTTTTGTTGACGTTGAGTGTGAGGTTATTTTCCTGACACCACACTCCGAGGGCCCTCACCTCCTCCCTGTAGGCCGTCTCGTTGTTGTTGGTAATCAAGCCTACCACTGTTGTGTCGTCCGCAAACTTGATGATTGAGTTGGAGGCGTGCATGGCCACGCAGTCGTGGGTGAACAGGGAGTACAGGAGAGGGCTCAGAACGCACCCTTGTGGGGCCCCAGTGTTGAGGATCAGCGGGGAGGAGATGTTGTTGCCTACCCTCACCACCTGGGGGCGGCCCGTCAGGAAGTCCAGTACCCAGTTGCACAGGGCGGGGTCGAGACCCAGGGTCTCGAGCTTGATGACGAGCTTGGAGGGTAGTACTATGGTGTTGAATGCCGAGCTGTAGTCGATGAACAGCATTCTCACATAGGTATTCCTCTTGTCCAGATGGGTTAGGGCAGTGTGCAGTGTGGTTGAGATTGCATCGTCTGTGGACCTATTTGGGCGGTAAGCAAATTGGAGTTGGTCAAGGGTGTCAGGTAGGGTGGAGGTGATATGGTCCTTGACTAGTCTCTCAAAGCACTTCATGATGACGGATGTGAGTGCTACGGGCGGTAGTCGTTTAGCTCAGTTACCTTAGCTTTCTTGGGAACAGGAACAATGGTGGCCCTCTTGAAGCATGTGGGAACAGCAGACTGGTATAGGGATTGATTGAATATGTCCGTAAACACACCGGCCAGCTGGTCTGCGCATGCGCTGAGGCGCGGCTGGGGATGCCGTCTGGGCCTGCAGCCTTGCGAGGGTTAACACGTTTAAATGTCTTACTCACTTCGGCTGCAGTGAAGGAGAGACCGCATGTTTCCGTTGCAGGCCGTGTCCAGTGGCACTGTATTGTCCTCAAAGCGGGCAAAAAATTATTTAGTCTGCCTGGGAGCAAGACATCCTGGTCCGTGACTGGGCTGGGTTTCTTCCTGTAGTCCGTGATTGACTGTAGACCCTGCCACATACCTCTTGTGTCTGAGCCGTTGAATTGAGATTCTACTTTGTCTCTGTACTGGCGCTTAGCTTGTTTGATAGCCTTGCGGAGGGAATAGCTGCACTGATTGTATTCAGTCATGTTACCAGACACCTTGCCCTGATTAAAAGCAGTGGTTCGTGCCTTCAGTTTCACACGAATGCTGCCATCAATCCACGGTTTCTGGTTAGGGAATGTTTTAATCGTTGCTATGGGAACGACATCTTCAACACACGTTCTAATGAACTCGCACACCGTATCAGCGTATTCGTCAATGTTGTTGTCTGACGCAATACGAAACATCTCCCAGTCCACGTGATGGAAGCAGTCTTGGAGTGTGGAGTCAGCTTGGTCGGACCAGCGTTGGACAGACCTCAGCATGGGAACTTCTTGTTTTAGTTTCTGTCTGTAGGCAGGGATCAACAAAATGGAGTCGTGGTCAGCTTTTCCGAAAGGGGGCGGGGCAGGGCTCTGATCCAGGGTCTTTCCACCCCTGGTTGCGCAATCGATATGCTGATAAAATTTAGGGAGTCTTGTTTTCAGATTAGCCTTGTTAAAATCCCCAGCTACAATGAATGCAGCCTCCGGATAAATCGTTTCCAGTTTGCAGAGAGTTAAATAAAGTTCGTTCAGAGCCATCGATGTGTCTTCTTGGGGGGATATATACGGCTGTGATTATAATCGAAGAGAATTCTCTTGGTAGATAATGCGGTCTACATTTGATTGTGAGGAATTCTAAATCAGGTGAACAGAAGGATTTGAGTTCCTGTATGTTTCTTTCATCACACCATGTCACGTTGGCCATAAGACATACGCCCCCGCCCGTCTTCTTACCAGAAAGATGTTTGTTTCTGTCGGCGCGATGCGTGGAGAAACCCGCTGGCTGCACCGCTTCGGATTGCGTCTCTCCAGTTAGCCATGTTTCCGTGAAGCAAAGAACGTTACAGTCTCTGATGTCCCTCTGGAATGCTACCCTTGCTCGGATTTCATCAACCTTGTTGTCAAGAGACTGGACATTGGCAAGAAGAATGCTAGGGAGTGGTGCACGATGTGCCCGTCTGCGGAGTCTGACCAGAAGACCGCTTCGTTTCCCTCTTTTTCTGAGTCGTTTTTTTTTTGGTCGCTGCATGTGATCCACTCGGTTACACTGGTTGTAAGGCAGAACACAGGATCCGCATCGCGAAAAACATATTCTTGGTCGTACTGATGGTGAGTTGACGCTGATCTTATATTCAGTAGTTCTTCTCGGCTGTATGTAAAGAAACCTAAGATGACCTGGGGTACTAGTGTAAGAAATAACACGTAAAAAAAACAAAAAACTGCATAGTTTCCTAGGAACGAGAAGCGAGGCGGCCATCTCTGTCGGCGCCGGAAGTACTGACAGTATAGTTTGGACCAGGGTAATATAGTGACAGTAGATGGTAGACCAGGGTAATATAATGACAGTAGATGGTAGACCAGGGTAATATAATGACAGTAGATGGTAGACCAGGGTAATATAATGACAGTAGATGGTAGACCAGGGTAATATAATGACAGTAGATGGTAGACCAGGGTAATATAATGACAGTAGAGGGTAGACCAGTGTAATATAATGACAGTAGATGGTAGATGGTAGACAAGAGGGTAATATAATGACAGTAGATGGTAGACCAGGGTAATATAATGACAGTAGATGGTAGAACAGGGTAATATAATGACAGTAGATGGTAGACCAGGTTAATATAATGATAGTAGATGGTAGACCAGGGTAATATAATGACAGTAGATGGTAGACCAGGGTAATATAATGACAGTAGATGGTAATATAATGACAGTAGAGGGTAGGCCAGGTTAATATAATGACAGTAGATGGTAGACCATGGTAATATAATGACAGTAGATGGTAGACCAGATTAAAATAATGACAGCAGATGGTAGACCAGGGTACTATCATGACAGTATATGGTAGACCAGGTTAATATAATGACAGTAGATGGTATACCACGGTAATATAATGACAGTAGAGGGTAGACCAGTGTAATCTAGTGACAGTAGATGGTAGACCAGGGTAATATAATGGCAGTAGAGTTTAGACCAGGGTAATATAGTGACAGTAGATGGTAGACCAGGGTAATATAATGACAGTAGATGGTAGAACAGGGTAATATAATGACAGCAGATGGTAGACCAGTGTAATATAATGACAGTAGATGGTAGACCAGGGTAATATAATGACAGTAGATGGTAGACCAGGGTAATATAATGACAGTAGATGGTAGACCAGGGTAATATAATGACAGTAGATGGTGGACCAGGGTAATATAATGACAGTAGATGGTAGACCAGGGTAATATAATGACAGTAGAGGGTAATATAATGACAGTAGATGTGTAGACCAGGGTAATATAATGACAGTAGATGGTAGACCAGGGTAATATAATGACAGTAGATGGTAGACCAGGGTAATATAATGACAGTAGATGGTAGACCAGGGTAATATAATGACAGTAGATGGTAGACCAGGGTAATATAATGACAGTAGATGGTAGACCAGGGTAATATAATGACAGTAGATGGTAGACCAGGGTAATATAATGACAGTAGATGGTAGACCAGGGTAATATAATGACAGTAGATGGTAGACCAGGTTAATATAATGACAGTAGATGGTAGACCAGGGTAATATAATGACAGTAGATGGTAGACCAGGGTAATATAATGACAGTAGATGGTAGACCAGGGTAATATAATGACAGTAGATGGTAGACCAGGGTAATATAATGACAGTAGATGGTAATATAATATAATGACAGTAGATGGTAGACCAGGGTAATATAATGACAGTAGATGGTAATATAAATGACAGTAGATGGTAGACCAGGGTAATATAATGACAGTAGGGTAGACCAGGGTAATATAATGACAGTAGATGGTAGACCAGGGTAATATAATGACAGTAGAGGTTAATATAATGACAGTAGATGGTAGACCAGTGTAATATAATGACAGTAGATGGTAGACCAGGGTAATATAATGACAGTAGATGGTAGACCAGGGTAATATAATGACAGTAGATGGTAGACAGTAGATGGTAGACCAGGTAATATAATGACAGTAGATGGTAGACCAGGGTAATATAATGACAGTAGATGGTAGACCAGGGTAATATAATGACAGTAGATGGTAGACCAGGGTAGGGATGGTAATATAATGACAGTAGATGGTAGACCAGGGTAATATAATGACAGTAGATGGTAGACCAGGGTAATATAATGACAGTAGATGGTAATATAATGACAGTAGATGGTAGACCAGCGTAATATAATGACAGTAGATGGTAGACCAGGGTAATATACTGACAGTAGATGGTAGACCAGGATAATATAATGACAGTAGATGGTAGACCAGGGTAATATAATGACAGTAGATGGTAGACCAGGGTAATATAATGACAGTAGAGGGTAGACCAGTGTAATATAATGACAGTAGATGGTAGACCAGGGTAATATAATGACAGTAGAGGTTAATATAATGACAGTAGATGGTAGACCAGGGTAATATAATGACAGTAGATGGTAGACCAGGGTAATATAATGACAGTAGATGGTAGACCAGGGTAATATAATGACAGTAGATGGTAGACCAGGGTAATATATAATGACAGTAGATGGTAGACCAGGGTAATATAATGACAGTAGATGGTAGACCAGGGTAATATAATGACAGTAGACCAGGTAATATAATGACAGTAGATGGTAGACCAGGGTAATATAATGACAGTAGATGGTAGACCAGGGTAATATAATGACAGTAGATGGTAGACCAGGGTAATATAATGACAGTAGATGGTAGACCAGGGTAATATAATGACAGTAGATGGTAGACAGTAGATGGTAGACCAGGGTAATATAATGACAGTAGATTGTAGATCAGGTTAATATAATGACAGTAGATGGTAGACCAGGGTAATATAATGACAGTAGAGTTTAGACCAGGGTAATATAGACAGTAGATGGAAGACTAGGTTAATATAATGACAGTAGATGGTAGACCAGGGTAATATAATGACAGTAGATGGTAGACCAGGGTAATATAATGATAGATGACAGGTAATATAATGACAGTAGATGGTAGACCAGGGTAATATAATGACAGTAGATGGTAGACCTGGGTAATATAATGACAGTAGAGGTTAATATAATGACAGTAGATGGTAGACCAGGTTAATATAATGACAGTAGATGGTAGACCAGGGTAATATAATGACAGTAGATGGTAGACCAGGTTAATATAATGACAGTAGATGGTAGACCAGGGTAATATAATGACAGTAGATGGTAGACCAGGGTAATATAATGACAGTAGATGGTAATATAATGACAGTAGATGGTAGACCAGGGTAATATAGTGACAGTAGATGGTAGACCAGGGTAATATAATGACAGGAGATGGTAGACCAGGGTAATATAATGACAGGAGATGGTAGACCAGGGTAATATTATGACAGTAGATGGTAGACCAGGATAATATAATGACAGTAGATGGTAGACCAGTGTAATATAATGACAGTAGATGGTAGACCAGGGTAATATAATGACAGTAGATGAGGTTAATATAATGACAGTAGATGGTAGACCAGGGTAATATAATGACAGTAGATGGTAGACCAGGGCAATATAATGACAGTAGAGTAGATGTAGACCATGGTAATATAATGACAGTAGATGGTGGACCAGGGTAATATAATGACAGTAGATGGTAGACCAGGGTAATATAATGACAGTAGAAGGTAGACCAGGGTAATATAATGACAGTAGATGGTAGACCAGGGTAATATAATGACAGTAGATGGTAGACAAGGGTAATATAATGACAGTAGATGGTAGACCAGGGTAATATAATGACAGTAGATGGTAGACCAGGGTAATATAATGACAGTAGATGGAAGACTAGGTTAATATAATGACAGTAGAAGGTAGACCAGGGTAATATAATGACAGTAGATGGTAGACCAGGGTAATATAATGACAGTAAATGGTAGACCAGGGTAATATAATGACAGTAGATGGTAGACCTGGGTAATATAATGACAGTAGATGGTTAGACCAGGGTAATATAATGACAGTAGATGGTAGACCAGGGTAATATAATGACAGTAGATGGTAGACCAGGGTAATATAATGACAGTAGAGGTAATATAATGACAGTAGATGGTAGACCAGGGTAATATAATGACAGTAGATGGTAGACCAGGGTAATATAATGACAGTAGATGGTAGACCAGGGTAATATAATGACAGTAGATGGTAGACCAGGGTAATATAATGACAGTAGATGGTAGACAGGTAGATGGTAGACCAGGGTAATATAATGACAGTAGATTGTAGACCAGGTAATATAATGACAGTAGATGGTAGACCAGGGTAATATAATGACCAGTATAGAGTTTAGACCAGGGTAATATAATGACAGTAGATGGAAGACTAGGTTAATATAATGACAGTAGAAGGTAGACCAGGGTAATATAATGACAGTAGATGGTAGACCAGGATAATATAATGACAGTAGATGGTAGACCAGGGTAATATAATGACAGTAGATGGTAGACCAGAATATAATGACAGTAGATGGTAGACCAGGGTAATATAATGACAGTAGATGGTAGACCAGGGTAATATAATGACAGTAGATGGTAGACCAGGGTAATATAATGACAGTAGATGGTAGACCAGGGTAATATAATGACAGTAGATGGTAGAACAGGGTAATATAATGACAGTAGATGGTAGACCAGGTTAATATAATGACAGTAGATGGTAGACCAGGGTAATATAATGACAGTAGATGGTAGACCAGGGTAATATAATGACAGTAGATGGTAGACCAGGGTAATATAATGACAGTAGATGGTAGACCAGGGTAATATAATGACAGTAGATGGTAGACCAGGATAATATAATGACAGTAGATGGTAGACCAGGGTAATATAATGACAGTAGATGGTAGACAAGGGTAATATATTGACAGTAGATTTTAGACCAGGTTAATATAATGACAGTAGACCAGGGTAATATAATGACAGTAGATGGTAGACCAGGGTAATATAATGACAGTAGATGGTAGACCAGGGCAATATAATGACAGTAGATGGTAGACCAGGGTAATATAATGACAGTAGATGGTAGACCAGGGTAATATAATGACAGTAGATGGATGGTAGACCAGGGTAATATAATGACAGTAGATGGTAGACCAGGGTAATATAATGACAGTAGATGGTAGACCAGGGTAATATAATGACAGTAGATGGTAGACCAGGGTAATATAATGACAGTAGATGGTAGACCAGGGTAATATAATGACAGTAGATGGTAGACCAGGGTAATATAATGACAGTAGATGGTAGACCAGGGTAATATAATGACAGTAGATGGTAGACCAGGGTAATATAATGACAGTAGATGGTAGACCAGGGTAATATAATGACAGTAGATGGTAGACCAGGGTAATATAATGACAGTAGATGGTAGACCAGGGTAATATAATGACAGAGGGTTAATATAATGACAGTAGATGGTAGACCAGGGTAATATAATGACAGTAGATGGTAGACCAGGGTAATATAATGACAGTAGATGGTTAATATAATGACAGTAGATGGTAGACCAGGGTAATATAATGACAGTAGATGGTAGACCAGGGTAATATAATGACAGTAGATGGTAGACCAGGGTAATATAATGACAGTAGATGGTAATATAATGACAGTAGATGGTAGACCAGGGTAATATAATGACAGTAGATGGTAGACCAGGGTAATATAGTGACAGTAGATGGTAGACCAGGGTAATATAATGACAGTAGATGGTAGACCAGGGTAATATTATGACAGTAGATGGAAGACCAGGGTAATATAATGACAGTAGAGGGTAGACCAGGGTAATATAATGACAGTAAATGGTAGACCAGGGTAATATAATGACAGTAGAGGGTAGACCAGGGTAATATGATGACAGTAGATGGTAGACCAGGGTAATATAATGACAGTAGATGGTAGACCAGGGTAATATAATGACAGTAGAGGTAATATAATGACAGTAGATGGTAGACCAGGGTAATATAATGACAGTAGATGGTAGACCAGGGTAATATAATGACAGTAGATGGTAGACCAGGGTGATATAATGACAGTAGATGGTAGACCAGGGTAATATAATGACAGTAGATGGTAGACCAGGGTAATATAATGACAGTAGAGACCAGGGTAATATAATGACAGTAGATGGTAGACCAGGGTAATATAATGACAGTAGATGGTAGACCAGGGTAATATAATGACAGTAGATGGTAGACCAGGGTAACATAATGACAGTAGATGGTAGACCAGGGTAATATAATGACAGTAGATGGTAGACCAGGGTAATATAATGACAGTAGATGGTAGACCAGGTAATATAATGACAGTAGATGGTAGACCAGGGTAATATAATGACAGTAGAGTTTAGACCAGGGTAATATAATGACAGTAGATGGTAGACCAGGTTAATATAATGACAGTAGATGGTAGACCAGGGTAATATAATGACAGTAGATGGTAGACCAGGATAATATAATGACAGTAGATGGTAGACCAGGACAGTAATATAATGACAGTAGATGGTAGACCAGGGTAATATAATGACAGTAGATGGTTAATATAATGACAGTAGATGGTAGACCAGGGTAATATAATGACAGTAGATGGTAGACCAGGGCAATATAATGACAGTAGAAGGTAGACCATGGTAATATAATGACAGTAGATGGTAGACAAGGGTAATATAATGACAGTAGATGGTATACCAGGGTAATATAATGACAGTAGATGGTAGACCAGGGTAATATAATGACAGTAGATGGTAGACCAGGGTAATATAATGACAGTAGATGGTAGACCAGGGTAATATAATGACAGTAGATGGTAGACCAGGGTAATATAATGACAGTAGATGGTAGACCAGGGTAATATAATGACAGTAGATGGTAGACCAGGGTAATATAATGACAGTAGAGGGTAGACCAGGGTAATCTAGTGACAGTAGATGGTAGACCAGGGTAATATAATGGCAGTAGAGTTTAGACCAGGGTAATATAGTGACAGTAGATGGTAGACTAGGTTAATATAATGACAGTAGATGGTAGACCAGGGTAATATAATGACAGTAGATGGTAGACCAGGATAATATAATGACAGTAGATGACAGTAGACCAGGGTAATATAAAGACAGTAGAGGGACAGTAATATAATGACAGTAGAGGGTAGACCAGGGTAATATAATGACAGTAGATGGTAGACCAGGGTAATATAATGACTTTAAAGATTTTTATACCAGAATATAAAGATTTTGTGTATATATCTCTGTGATCCGTTTAGTATCTGACTTTTTGTTTAGAGACCAGGGTAATATAATGACAGTAGATGGTAGACAGGGTAATATAATGACAGTAGATGGTAGACCAGGGTAATATAATGACAGTAGATGGTAGACCAGGGTAATATAATGACAGTAGATGGTAGACCAGGGTAATATAATGACAGTAGATGGTAGACCAGGGTAATATAATGACAGTAGATGGTAGACCAGGGTAATATAATGACAGTAGATGGTAGACCAGGGTAATATAATGACAGTAGATGGTAGACCAGGGTAATATAATGACAGTAGATGGTAATATAATGACAGTAGATGGGAGACCAGGGTAATATAGTGACAGTAGATGGTAGACCAGGGTAATATAATGACAGGAGAGGGTAGACCAGGGTATTATAATGACAGTAGAGGGTAATATAAAACAGTAGATGGTAGACAAGGGTAATATAATGACAGTAGATGGTAGACCAGGGTAATATAATGACAATATATGGTTGACCAGGGTAATATAATGACGGTAGATGGTAGACCAGGGTAATATAATGACAGTAGATGGTAGACCAGGGTAATATAATGACAGTAGATGGTAGACCAGGGTAATATAATGACAGTAGATGGTAGACCAGGGTAATATAATGACAGTAGATGGTAGACCAGGGTAATATAATGACAGTAGATGGTAGACCAGGGTAATATAATGACAGTAGAGGGAATATAATGACAGTAGATGGTAGACCAGGGTAATATAATGACAGTAGATGGTAGACCAGGGTAATATAATGACAGTAGATGGTAGACCAGGGTAATATAATGACAGTAGATGGTAGACCAGGTAATATAATGACAGTAGATGGTAGACCAGGGTAATATAATGACAGTAGATGGTAGACCAGGGTAATATAATGACAGTAGATGGTAGACCAGGGTAATATAATGACAGTAGATGGTAGACCAGGGTAATATAATGACAGTAGATGGTAGACCAGGGTAATATAATGACAGTAGATGGTAGACCAGGGTAATATAATGACAGTAGACCAGGTAATATAATGACAGTAGATGGTAGACCAGGGTAATATAATGACAGTAGATGGTAGACCAGGGTAATATAATGACAGTAGATGGTAGACCAGGGTAATATAATGACAGTAGATGGTAGACCAGGGTAATAGGGTAATGACAGTAGATGGTAGACCAGGGTAATATAATGACAGTAGAGGGTAATATAATGACAGTAGATGGTAGACCAGGGTAATATAATGACAGTAGATGGTAGACCAGGGTAATATAATGACAGTAGATGGTAGACCAGGTAGATGGTAATATAAATGACAGTAGATGGTAGACCAGGTTAATATAATGACAGTAGATGGTAGACCAGGGTAATATAATGAAGAGTAGAGGGTAATATAATGACAGTAGATGGTAGACCAGGGTAATATAATGACAGTAGATGGTAGACCAGGGTAATATAATGACAGTAAAGATTTTATAATGAATATAAAGATTTTGTGTATATATCTCAGTGATCCGTTTAGTTAGTCTGCCTTTTTAATTAGTTTGTTTATGGTAGACCAGGGTAATATAATGACAGTAGATGGTAGACCAGGGTAATATAATGACAGTAGATGGTAGACCAGGGTAATATAATGACAGTAGATGGTAGACCAGGGTAATATAATGACAGTAGATGGTAGACCAGGGTAATATAATGACAGTAGATGGTAGACCAGGGTAATATAATGACAGTAGATGGTAGAATATAATGACAGTAGATGGTAGACCAGGGTAATATAATGACAGTAGATGGTAGACCAGGGTAATATAATGACAGTAGATGGTAGACCAGGGTAATATAATGACAGTAGATGGTAGACCAGGGTAATATAATGACAGTAGATGGTAGACCAGGGTAATATAATGACAGTAGATGGTAGACCAGGGTAATATAATGACAGTAGATGGTAGACCAGGGTAATATAATGACAGTAGATGGTAGACCAGGGTAATATAATGACAGTAGATGGTAGACCAGGGTAATATAATGACAGTAGATGGTAGACCAGGGTAATATAATGACAGTAGATGGTAGACCAGGGTAATATAATGGCAGTAGAGTTTAGACCAGGGTAATATAATGACAGTAGATTGTAGACCAGGGTAATATAATGACAGTAGATGGTAGACCAGGGTAATATAATGACAGTAGATGGTAGACCAGGGTAATATAATGACAGTAGATGGTAGACCAGGGTAATATAATGACAGTAGATGGTAGACCAGGGTAATATAATGACAGTAGATGTTAGACCAGGGTAATATAATGACAGTAGATGGTAGACCAGGTTAATATAATGACAGTAGATGGTAGACCAGGGTAATATAATGACAGTAGATGGTAGACCAGGATAATATAATGACAGTAGACCAGGTAGACCAGGTAATATAATGACAGTAGATGGTAGAACAGGGTAATATAATGACAGTAGATGGTAGACCAGGGTAATATAATGACAGTAGATGGTAGACCAGGGTAATATAATGACAGTAGATGGTAGACCAGGGTAATATAATGACAGTAGATGGTAACCAGGGTAATATAATGACAGTAGATGGTAGACCAGGGTAATATAATGACAGTAGATGGTAGACCAGGTAATATAATGACAGTAGATGGTAGACCAGGGTAATATAATGACAGTAGATGGTAGACCAGGATAATATAATGACAGTAGATGGTAGACCAGGTAGATAATATAATGACAGTAGAGATGGTAGACCAGGGTAATATAATGACAGTAGATGGTAGACCAGGGTAATATAATGACAGTAGATGGTAGACCAGGTAATATAATGACAGTAGATGGTAGACCAGGTAATAATATAATGACAGTAGATGGTAGACCAGGGTAATATAATGACAGTAGATGGTAGACCAGGGTAATATAATGACAGTAGATGGTAGACCAGGGTAATATAATGACAGTAGATGGTAGACCAGGGTAATATAATGACAGTAGATGGTAGACCAGGGTAATATAATGACAGTAGATGGTAGACCAGGGTAATATAATGACAGTAGATGGTAGACCAGGTAATATAATGACAGTAGATGGTAGACCAGGGTAATATAATGACAGTAGATGGTAGACCAGGGTAATATAATGACAGTAGAAGGTAGACCAGGGTAATATAATGACAGTAGATGGTAGACCAGGGTAATATAATGACAGTAGATGGTAGACAAGGGTAATATAATGACAGTAGATGGTAGACCAGGGTAATATAATGACAGTAGATGGTAGACCAGGGTAATATAATGACAGCAGATGGTAGACCAGGGTAATATAATGACAGTAGATGGTAGACCAGGGTAATATAATGACAGTAGATGGTAGACCAGGGTAATATAATGACAGTAGATGGTCGACCAGGGTAATATAATGACAGTAGATGGTAGACCTGGGTAATATAAGGACAGTAGAGGGTAATTTGGTCACAGTGGATGTTAGACCAGGGTAATATAATGACAGTGGATGTTAGACCAGGGTAATATAATGACAGTAGATGGTAGACCAGGTTAATATAATGACAGTAGATGGTAGACCAGGGTAATATAATGACAGTAGATGGTAGACCAGGGTAATATAATGACAATAGACAGTAGATGGTAGACCAGGGTATAATGACAATATAATGACAGTAGAGATGGTAGACCAGGGTAATATAATGACAGTAGATGGTAGACCAGGGTAATATAATGACAGTAGATTGTAGACCAGGTTAATATAATGACAGTAGATGGTAGACCAGGGAAATATAATGACAGTAGAGGGTAGACCAGGGTAATATAATGACAGTAGATGGTATACCAGGGTAATATAATGACAGTAGAAGGTAGACAAGAGTAATATAATGACAGTAGATGGTAGACCAGGGTAATATAATGACAGTAGATGGTAATATAATGACAGTAGATGGTAGACCAGGGTAATATAATAAAAGTAGAGGGTAATATAATGACAGTAGATGGTAGACCAGGGTAATATAATGACAGTAGATGGTAGACCAGGGTAATATAATGACAGTAGATGGTAGACCAGGGTAATATAATGACAGTAGAGGGTAATATAATGACAGTAGATGGTAGACCAGGGAAATATAATGACAGTAGATGGTAGACCAGGGTAATATAATCACAGTAGATGGTAGACCAGGGTAATATAATGGAAGTAGAGTTTAGACCAGGGTAATATAGTGACAGTAGATGGTAGACTAGGTTAATATAATGAGAGTAGAAGGTAGACCAGGGTAATATAGTGACAGTAGAAGGTAGACCAGGGTAATATAATGACAGTAGATGGTAGACCAGGGTAATACAATGACAGTAGAGGGTAATATAATGACAGTAGATGGTAGACCGGGGTAATATAATGACAGTAGAGGTTAATATAATGACAGTAGATGGTAGACCAGGGTAATATAATGACAGTAGATGGTAGACCAGGGCAATATAATGACAGTAGAAGGTAGACCATGGTAATATAATGGCAGTAGATGGTAGACAAGGGTAATATAATGACAGTAGATGGTATACCAGGGTAATATAATAACAGTAGAAGGTAGACCAGGGTAATATAATTACAGTAGATGGTAGAACAGGGTAATATAATGACAGTAGATGGTAGACGAGGGTAATATAATGACAGTAGATGGTAGACCAGGGTAATATAATGGCAGTAGATGGTAGACCAGGGTAATATAATGACAGTAGATGGTAGACCAGGGTAATATAATGACAGTAGATTGTAGACCAGGGTAATATAATGACAGTAGAGGGTAGACCAGGGTAATCTAGTGACAGTAGATGGTAGACCAGGGTAATATAATGGCAGTAGATGGTAGACCAGGGTAATATAATGACAGTAGATGGTAGACCAGGGTAATATAATGACAGTAGATGGAAGACTAGGTTAATATAATGACAGTAGATGGTAGACCAGGTTAATAGAATGACAGTAGATGGTAGACCAGGTTAATATAATGACAGTAGATGGTAGACCAGGGTAATATAAAGACAGTAGAGGGTAATATAATGACAGTAGAGGGTAGGCCAGGGTAATATAATGACTTTAAAGATTTTTATAACTAATATAAAGATTTTGTGTATATATCTCTGTGATCCGTTTAGTTAGTCTGCCTTTTTAATTAGTTTGTTTATGGTAGACCAGGGTAATATAATGACAGTAGATGGTAGAGCAGGGTAATAGAATGACAGTAGATGGTAGACCAGGGTAATATAATGACAGTAGATGGTAGACCAGGGTAATATAATGACAGTAGATGGTAGACCAGGGTAATAATAATGACAGTAGATGGTAGAGCAGGGTAATATAGTGACAGTAGATGGTAGACCAGGGTAATATAATGACAGTAGATGGTAGACCAGGGTAATATAATGACAGTAGACCAGGATAATATAAGGACAGTAGATGGTAGACCAGGGTAATATAATGACAGTAGATGATAGACTGGGGTATACTGACAGTAGATGGTAGACCAGGGTAATATAATGACAGTAGAGGGTAATATAGTGACAGTAGATGGTAGACCAGGTTAATATAATGACAGTAGAAGGTAGAACAGGGTAATATAATGACAGTAGATGGTAGACCAGGGTAATATAATGACAGTAGATGGTAGACCAGGGTAATATAATGACAGTAGATGGTAGACCAGTGTAATAGAATGACAGTAGATGGTAGACCAGGGTAATATAATGACAGTAGAGGGTAATATAATGACAGTAGATGGTAGACCAGAGTAATATAGTGACAGTAGATGGTAGACCAGGGTAATATAATGACAGTAGATGGTAGACCAGGGTAATATAATGACAGTAGATGGTAGACCAGGGTAATATATTGACAGTAGATGGTAATATAATGACCAGGGGTAATATAATGACAGTAGATGGTAGACCAGGGTAATATAATGACAGTAGATGGTAGACCAGGGTAATATAATGACAGTAGATGGTAGACCAGGGTAATATAATGACAGTAGATGGTAGACCAGGGTAATATAATGACAGTAGATGGTAGACCAGGGTAATATAATGACAGTAGATGGTAGACCAGGGTAATATAATGACAGTAGAGGGTAATATAATGACAGTAGATGGTAGACCAGGGTAATATAATGACAGTAGATGGTAGACCAGGGTAATATAATGACAGTAGATGGGTAGACCAGGGTAATATAATGACAGTAGATGGTAGACCAGGGTAATATAATGACAGTAGATGGATAGACCAGGGTAATATAATGACAGTAGATGGTAGACCAGGGCAATATAATGACAGTAGATGGTAGACCAGGGTAATATAATGACAGTAGATGGTAGACCAGGGTAATATAATGACAGTAGATGGTAGACCAGGGTAATATAATGACAGTAGATGGTAGACCAGGGTAATATAATGACAGTAGAGGGTAATATAATGACAGTAGATGGTAGACCAGGGTAATATAATGACAGTAGATGGTAGACCAGGGTAATATAATGACAGTAGATGGTAGACCAGGGTAATATAATGACAGTAGATGGTAGACCAGGGTAATATAATGACAGTAGATGGTAGACCAGGGTAATATAATGACAGTAGATGGTAATATAATGACAGTAGATGGTAGACCAGGGTAATATAATGACAGTAGATGGTAGACCAGGTAATATAATGACAGTAGATGGTAGACCAGGGTAATATAATGACAGTAGATGGTAGACCAGGTAATATAATGACAGTAGATGGTAGACCAGGTTAATATAATGACAGTAGATGGTAGACCAGGGTAATATAAAGACAGTAGATGGTAGACCAGGTAATATAATGACAGTAGATGGTAGACCAGGGTAATATAATGACAGTAGATGGTAGACCAGGGTAATATAATGACTTTAAAGATTTTTATAATGACATAGAAAGATTTTGTGTAATATATGACAGTAGATCCGTTTAGAGTCTGCCTAATATAATGACAGTAGATGGTAGACCAGGGTAATATAATGACAGTAGATGGTAGACAGGGTAATATAATGACAGTAGATGGTAGACCAGGGTAATATAATGACAGTAGATGGTAGACCAGGGTAATATAATGACAGTAGATGGTAGACCAGGGTAATATAATGACAGTAGATGGTAGGGGTAGAATGACAGTAGATGGTAGACCAGACAGTAGATGGTAGACCAGGGTAATATAATGACAGTAGATGGTAGACCAGGGTAATATAATGACAGTAGATGGTAGACCAGGGTAATATAATGACAGTAGATGGTAGACCAGGGTAATATAATGACAGTAGATGGTAGACCAGGGTAATATAATGACAGTAGAGACCAGGTAATATAATGACAGTAGATGGTAGACCAGGGTAATATAATGACAGTAGAGGGTAGACCAGGGTAATATAATGACAGTAGATGGTAGACCAGGTAATATAATGACAGTAGATGGTAGACCAGGGTAATATAATGACAGTAGATGGTAGACCAGGTTAATATAATGACAGTAGATGGTAGACCAGGGTAATATAATGACAGTAGATGGTAGACCAGGGTAATATAATGACAGTAGATGGTAGACCAGGGTAATATAATGACAGTAGATGGTAGACCAGGGTAATATAATGACAGTAGATGGTAGACCAGGGTAATATAATGACAGTAGATGGTAGACCAGGGTAATATAATGACAGTAGATGGTAGACCAGGGTAATATAATGACAGTAGATGGTAGACCAGGGTAATATAATGACAGTAGATGGTAGACCAGGGTAATATAATGACAGTAGATGGTAGACCAGGGTAATATAATGACAGTAGATGGTAGACCAGGGTAATATAATGACAGTAGATGGTAGACCAGGGTAATATAATGACAGTAGATGGTAGACCAGGGTAATATAATGACAGTAGATGGTAGACCAGGGTAATATAATGACAGTAGATGGTAGACCAGGGTAATATAATGACAGTAGATGGTAGACCAGGTAATATAATGACAGTAGATGGTAGACCAGGGGTAATATAATGACAGTAGATGGTAGACCAGGTAATATAATGACAGTAGATGGTAGACCAGGGTAATATAATGACAGTAGATGGTAGACCAGGGTAATATAATGACAGTAGATGGTAGACCAGGGTAATATAATGACAGTAGATGGTAGACCAGGGTAATATAATGACAGTAGATGGTAGACCAGGGTAATATAATGACAGTAGAGTGGTAGACCAGGGTAATATAATGACAGTAGATGGTAGACCAGTGTAATATAATGACAGTAGATGGTAGACCAGGGTAATATAATGACAGTAGATGGTAGACCAGGGTAATATAATGACAGTAGATGGTAGACCAGGGTAATATAATGACAGTAGATGGTAGACCAGGGTAATATAATGACAGTAGAGTATAGACCAGGGTAATATAATGACAGTAGATGGTAGACCAGGGTAATATAATGACAGTAGATGGTAGACCAGGGTAATATAATGACAGTAGATGGTAGACCAGGATAATATAATGACAGTAGAATATAAAGACCAGGGTAATATAATGACAGTAGATGGTAGACCAGGTTAATATAATGACAGTAGATGGTAGACCAGGGTAATATATGACAGTAGATGGTAGACCAGGGTAATATAATGACAGTAGATGGTAGACCAGGGTAATATAATGACAGTAGATGGTAGACCAGGGTAATATAATGACAGTAGATGGTAGACCAGGGTAATATAATGACAGTAGATGGTAGACCAGGGTAATATAATGACAGTAGATGGTAGACCAGGGTAATATAATGACAGTAGATGGTAGACCAGGGTAATATAATGACAGTAGATGGTAGACCAGGTTAATATAATGACAGTAGAAGGTAGACCAGGGTAATATAATGACAGTAGATGGTAGACCAGGATAATATAATGACAGTAGAGGGTAGACCAGTGTAATATAATGACAGTAGATGGTAGAACAGGGTAATATAATGACAGTAGATGGTAGACCAGGGTAATATAATGACAGTAGATGGTAGACCAGGGTAATATAATGACAGTAGATGGTAGACCAGGGTAATATAATGACAGTAGATGGTAATATAATGACAGTAGATGGTAGACCAGGGTAATATAGTGACAGTAGATGGTAGACTAGGTTAATATAATGACAGTAGAAGGTAGACCAGGGTAATATAATGACAGTAGATGGTAGACCAGGATAATATAATGACAGTAGATGGTAGACCAGGGTAATATAATGACAGTAGATGGTAGACCAGCGTAATATAATGACAGTAGATGGTAGACCAGGGTAATATAATGACAGTAGAGGTTAATATAATGACAGTAGATGGTAGATCAGGGTAATATAAGGACAGTAGATGGTAGACCAGGGCAATATAATGACAGTAGAAGGTAGACCATGGTAATATAATGACAGTAGATGGTGGACAAGGGTAATATAATGACAGTAGATGGTATACCAGGGTAATATAATGACAGTAGAAGGTAGACCAGGGTAATATAATTACAGTAGATGGTAGACCAGGGTAATATAATGACAGTAGATGGTAGACAAGGGTAATATAATGACAGTAGATGGTAGACCAGGGTAATATAATGGCAGTAGATGGTAGACCAGGGTAATATAATGACAGTAGATGGAAGACTAGGTTAATATCATGACAGTAGAAGGTAGACCAGGGTAATATAATGACAGTAGATGGTAGACCAGGATAATATAATGACAGTAGATGGTAGACCAGGGTAATATCATTACAGTAGATGGTAGACCAGGGTAATATAATGACAGTAGAGGGTAATATAATGACAGTAGATGGTAGACCAGGTTAATATAATGACAGTAAATGGTATACCAGGGTAATATAATGAAAGTAGATGGTAGACCAGGGTAATATAATGACAGTAGAGGTTAATATAATGACAGTAGATGGTAGACCAGGGTAATATAATGACAGTAGATGGTAGACCAGGGTAATAAAATGACAGTAGATGGTAGACCAGGGTAATATAATGACAGTAGAGGGTAATGTAGTGACAGTAGATGGTAGACCAGGGTAATATAATGACAGTAGATTGTAGATCAGGTTAATATAATGACAGTAGATGGTAGACCAGGGTAATATAATGGAAGTAGAGTTTAGACCAGGTTAATATAGTGACAGTAGATGGAAGACTAGGTTAATATAATGACAGTAGAAGGTAGACCAGGGTAATATAATGACAGTAGATGGTAGACCAGGATAATATAATGACAGTAGATGGTAGACAAGGGTAATATAATGACAGTAGAGGGTAATATAATGACAGTAGAGGGTAATATAATGACAGTAGATGGTAGACCAGGGTAATATAATGACAGTAGATGTTAATATAATGACAGTAGATGGTAGACCAGGGTAATATAATGACAGTAGATGGTAGACCAGGGTAATATAATGACAGTAGATGGTAGACCAGGGTAATATAATGACAGTAGATGGTAATATATAATGACAGTAGATGGTAGACCAGGGTAATATAATGACAGTAGATTGTAGACCAGGTTAATATAATGACAGTAGATGGTAGACCAGGGTAATATAATGGAAGTAGAGTTTAGACCAGGGTAATATAGTGACAGTAGATGGTAGACTAGGTTAATATAATGACAGTAGAAGGTAGACCAGGGTAATATAATGACAGTAGATGGTAGACCAGGATAATATAATGACAGTAGATGGTAGACCAGGGTAATATAATGACAGTAGAGGGTAGACCAGTGTAATATAATGACAGTAGGTGGTAGACCAGGGTAATATAATGACAGTAGAGGTTAATATAATGACAGTAGATGGTAGACCAGGGTAATATAATGACAGTAGATGGTAGACCAGGGCAATATAATGACAGTAGAAGGTAGACCATGGTAATATAATGACAGTAGATGGTGGACAAGGGTAATATAATGACAGTAGATGGTATACCAGGGTAATATAATGACAGTAGAAGGTAGACCAGGGTAATATAATGACAGTAGATGGTAGACCAGGGTAATATAATGACAGTAGAGGGTAGGCCAGGGTAATATAATACAGTAGATGGTAGACCATGGTAATATAATGACAGTAGAGGGTAATATAATAACAATAGATGCTAGACCAGGGTAATATAATGACAGTAGATTGTATACCAGGGTAATATAATGTCAGTAGAGGGTAGACCAGTGTAATCTAGTGACAGTAGATGGTAGACCAGGGTAATATAATGGCAGTAGATGGTAGACCAGGGTAATATTATGACAGTAGATGGAAGACCATGGTAATATAGTGACAGTA
The DNA here is from genome assembly GCF_018296145.1 of Oncorhynchus tshawytscha. Lineage (NCBI taxonomy): Eukaryota > Metazoa > Chordata > Actinopteri > Salmoniformes > Salmonidae > Oncorhynchus > Oncorhynchus tshawytscha. Next base: position 55,827 of record NW_024609015.1, on the reverse strand, counting down.
GAGGGTAGACCAGGGTAATATAATGACAGTAGAAGGTAGACCAGGGTAATATAATGACAGTAGATGGTAGACCAGGATAATATAATGACAGTAGATGGTAGACCAGGGTAATATAAAGACAGTAGAGGGTAATATAATGACAGTAGAGGGTAGGCCAGGGTAATATAATGACAGTAGATGGTAGACCAGGGTAATATAATGACTTTAAAGATTTTTATAACGAATATAAAGATTTTGTGTATATATCTCTGTGATCCGTTTAGTTAGTCTGCCTTTTTAATTAGTTTGTTTATGGTAGACCAGGGTAATATAATGACAGTAGATGGTACAGCAGGGTAATAGAATGACAGTAGATGGTAGACCAGGGTAATATAATGACAGTAGATGGTAGACCAGGGTAATATAATGACAGTAGATGGTAGACCAGGGTAATATAATGACAGTAGATGGTAGACAGGGTAATAGAATGACAGTAGATGGTAGACCAGGGTAATATAATGACAGTAGATGGTAGACCAGGGTAATATAATGACAGTAGATGGTAGACCAGGATAATATAATGACAGTAGATGGTAGACCAGGGTAATATAATGACAGTAGATGGTAGACCAGGGTAATATAATGACAGTAGATGGTAGACCAGGGTAATATAATGACAAGTAGAGACCAGGTAATATAATGACAGTAGATGGTAGACCAGGTTAATATAATGACAGTAGATGGTAGAACAGGGTAATATAATGACAGTAGATGGTAGACCAGGGTAATATAATGACAGTAGATGGTAGACCAGGGTAATATAATGACAGTAGATGGTAGACCAGTAATATAATGTAATAGAATGACAGTAGATGGTAGACCAGGGTAATATAATGACAGTAGAGGGTAATATAATGACAGTAGATGGTAGACCAGGTAATATAATGACAGTAGATGGTAGACCAGGGTAATATAATCACAGTAGATGGTAGACCAGAGTAATATAATGACAGTAGATGGTAGACCAGGGTAATATCATGACAGTAGATGGTAGACCAGGGTAATATAATGACAGTAGATGGTAGACCAGGGTAATATAATGACAGTAGAGGGTAATATAATGACAGTAGATGGTAGACCAGGGTAATATAATGACAGTAGATGGTAGACCAGGGTAATATAATGACAGTAGATGGTAGACCAGGGTAATATAATGACAGTAGATGGTAGACCAGGGTAATATAATGACAGTAGATGGTAGACCAGGGTAATATAATGACAGTAGAGGGTAATATAATGACAGTAGATGGTAGACCAGGGTAATATAATGACAGTAGATGGTAGACCAGGGTAATATAATGACAGTAGAGGGTAGAACAGGGTAATATTATGACAGTAGATGGTAGACCATGGTAATATAGTGACAGTAGAGGATAGACCAGGGTAATATAATGACAGTAGATGGTAGACCAGGGTAATATAATGACAGTAGATGGTAGACCAGGTAGATAATATAATGACAGTAGATGGTAGACCAGGGTAATATAATGACAGTAGATGGTAGACCAGGGTAATATAATGACAGTAGATGGTAGACCAGGGTAATATAATGACAGTAGATGGTAGACCAGGGTAATATAATGACAGTAGATGGTAGACCAGGGTAATATAATGACAGTAGATGGTAGACCAGGGACAGTAATATAATGACAGTAGATGGTAGACCAGGGTAATATAATGACAGTAGATGGTAGACCAGGGTAATATAATGACAGTAGATGGTAGACCAGGGTAATATAATGACAGTAGATGGTAGACCAGGTAATATAATGACAGTAGATGGTAGACCAGGGTAATATAAAGACAGTAGAGGGTAATATAATGACAGTAGATGGTAGACCAGGGTAATATAATGACAGTAGATGGTAGACCAGGGTAATATAATGACTTTAAAGATTTTTATAATGAATATAAAGATTTTGTGTATATATCTCTGTGATCCGTTTAGATGGTCTGACCAGGTTAATTAGTTTGTTTATGGTAGACCAGGGTAATATAATGACAGTAGATGGTAGAGCAGGGTAATAGAATGACAGTAGATGGTAGACCAGGGTAATATAATGACAGTAGATGGTAGACCAGGGTAATATAATGACAGTAGATGGTAGACCAGGGTAATATAATGACAGTAGATGGTAGACCAGGGTAATATAATGACAGTAGATGGTAGACCAGGGTAATATAATGACAGTAGATGGTAGACCAGGGTAATATAATGACAGTAGATGGTAGACCAGGGTAATATAATGACAGTAGATGGTAGAGATGGTAGACAGGGTAATATAATGACAGTAGATGGTAGACAGTAGGGTAATATAATAGACAGTAGATGGGTAGACAGTAGATGGTAATATATTGACAGTAGATGGTAGACCAGGGTAATATAATGACAGTAGAGGGTAGACCAGGGTAATATAATGACAGTAGATGGTAGACCAGGGTAATATAATGACAGTAGATGGAAGACCAGGGTAATATAATGACAGTAGATGGTAGACCAGGTAATATAATGACAGTAGATGACAGTAGATGGTAGACCAGGGTAATATAATGACAGTAGATGGTAGACCAGGGTAATATAATGACAGTAGATGGTAGACCAGGGTAATATAATGACAGTAGATGGTAGACCAGGGTAATATAATGACAGTAGATGGTAGACCAGGGTAATATAATGACAGTAGATGGTAGACCAGGGTAATATAATGACAGTAGAGGTAGAACAGGGTAATATAATGACAGTAGATGGTAGACCAGGGTAATATAATGACAGTAGATGGTAGACCAGGTAATATAATGACAGTAGATGGTAGACCAGGGTAATATAATGACAGTAGATGGTAGACCAGGGTAATATAATGACAGTAGATGGTAGACCAGGGTAATATAATGACAGTAGAGGGTAATATAATATAATGACAGTAGATGGTAGACCAGGTAATATAATGACAGTAGATGGTAGACCAGGGTAATATAATGACAGTAGATGGTAGACCAGGGTAATATAATGACAGTAGATGGTAGACCAGGGTAATATAATGACAGTAGATGGTAGACCAGGGTAATATAATGACAGTAGATGGTAGACCAGGGTAATATAATGACAGTAGATGGTAGACCAGGGTAATATAAAGACAGTAGAGGTAGACCAGGGTAATATAATGACAGTAGAGGGTAGACCAGGGTAATATAATGACAGTAGATGGTAGACCAGGGTAATATAATGACTTTAAAGATTTTTATAAGGGTAATATAAAGATTTTGATGTATATATCTCTGTGAATGACAGTTTAGATAGTCTGCCTTTTTAATTAGTTTGTTAGATGGTAGACCAGGGTAATATAATGACAGTAGATGGTAGACCAGGGTAATATAATGACAGTAGATGGTAGACCAGGGTAATATAATGACAGTAGATGGTAGACCAGGGTAATATAATGACAGTAGATGGTAGACCAGGGTAATATAATGACAGTAGATGGTAGACCAGGGTAATATAATGACAGTAGATGGTAGACCAGGGTAATATAATGACAGTAGATGGTAGACCAGGGTAATATAATGACAGTAGATGGTAGACCAGGTAATATAATGACAGTAGATGGTAGACCAGTAGATGGTAATATAATGACAGTAGATGGTAGACCAGGGTAATATAATGACAGTAGATGGTAGACCAGGGTAATATAATGACAGTAGATGGTAGACCAGGGTAATATAATGACAGTAGATGGTAGACCAGGGTAATATAATGACAGTAGATGGTAGACCAGGTAATATAATGACAGTAGATGGTAGACCAGGGTAATATAATGACAGTAGATGGTAGACCAGGGTAATATAATGACAGTAGATGGTAGACCAGGGTAATATAATGACAGTAGATGGTAGACCAGGGTAATATAATGACAGTAGATGGTAGACCAGGGTAATATAATGACAGTAGATGGTAGACCAGGGTAATATAATGACAGTAGATGGTAGACCAGGGTAATATAATGACAGTAGATGGTAGACCAGGGTAATATAATGACAGTAGATGGTAGACCAGGTTAATATAATGACAGTAGATGGTAGACCAGGTTAATATAATGACAGTAGATGGTAGACCAGGGTAATATAATGACAGTAGATGGTAGACCAGGGTAATATAATGACAGTAGATGGTAGAAAAGGGTAATATATTGACAGTAGATGGTAGACCAGGGTAATATAATGACAGTAGATGGTAGACCAGGTTAATATAATGACAGTAAAGACCAGGGTAATACAATGACAGTAGAGGTTAGACCAGGGTAATATAATGACAGTAGATTGTAGACCAGTGTAATATAATGAATAATGACATTAGATGGTAGACCAGGGTAATATAATGACAGTAGATGGTAGATCAGGGTAATATAATGACAGTAGATGGTAGACCAGGTTAATATAATGACAGTAGATGGTAGACCAGGGTAATATAATGACAGTAGATGGTAGACCAGGGTAATATAATGACAGTAGAGGGTAGACCAGGGTAATATAATGACAGTAGATGGTAGACCAGGGTAATATAATGACAGTAGATGGTAGACCAGGGTAATATAATGACAGTAGATAGTAGACCAGGGTATTGTAATGACAGTAGATGGAATACTAGGGTAAAATAATGAGAGTAGATGTTTGAACAGGGCAATATAATGACAGTAGATGGTATACCAGGGTAATATAATGACAGTAGATGGTAGACCAGGTAATATAATGACAGTTGATGGTAGACCAGGGTAATATTATGATGGTAGATGGTAGACCAGGGTAATATAATGACCGTAGATGGTAGAACAGGGCAATATAATGACAGTAGATGGTAGACCAGGGTAATATAATGACAGTAGAGGGTAGACCAGGGTAATATAATGACAGTAGAGGGTAGGCCAGGGTAATATAATGACAGTAGATGGTAGACCAGTGTAATATATTGACAGTAGTTGGTAGACCAGGGTAATATATTGACAGTAGAGGGTACTATAATGACAGTAGATGGTAGACCAGGATAATTGTAACGGTTTTCTAGTGGTGATGAAGGAGAGTCGGACCAAACTGCAGCGTGTCGATTGCGATCCATATTTATTAAACAAAACGTAAACACGACTAAACACTAAACACGACTAAACACTAAAACCTACAAAACAATAAACGTAATGAAAACCGATAACAGCCTATCTAGTGCAAACTAACAGAGAGTACAAGTAAGACACTAAGGACAATCACCCACGACAAACTCAAAGAATATGGCTGCCTAAATATGGTTCCCAATCAGAGACAACGATAAGCACCTGCCTCTGATTGAGAACCACTCCAGACAGCCATAGACCTTGCTAGACAACCCACTAAGCTACAATCCCAATACCACCACCAAAACCCCAAGACAAACACACCACAATTACAAAAACCCCATGCCACACCCTGGCCTGACCAAATACATAAAGATAAACACAAAATACTTTGACCAGGGCGTGACAGAACCCCCCTAAGGTGCGGACTCCCGAACGCACCTCAAAACAATAGGGAGGGTCTGGGTGGGCGTCTGTCCATGGTGGCGGCTCCGGCGCGGGGCGTGGACCCCACTCCTTTAATGTCTTAGTCCCCTCTCCCTTCGTCCCTGGATAGTCCACCCTCGCCGCCGACCATGGCCTAGTAGTCCCCACCCAGAACCCCACTGGACTGAGGAGCAGATCGGGACTGAAGGACAGCTCGGGACCGAGGCAGCTCGGGACTGAGGGGAAGCTCGGGAGTGAGAGAAAGCTCAGGAGTGAGAGGAAGCTCAGGAGTGAGAGGAAGCTCAGGAGTGAGAGGAAGCTCAGGAGTGAGAGGAAGCTCAGGAGTGAGAGGAAGCTCAGGAGTGAGAGGAAGCTCAGGCAGGTAGATAGATCTACCAGCTCCTGGCTGGCTGGTGGTTTCAGCAGATCCTGGCTGACTGGCAGATCCTGGCTGACTGGCAGATCTGGAAGAGTCTGGTTGACTGGCAGATCTGGAAGAGTCTGGTTGACTGGCAGATCTGGAAGAGTCTGGTTGACTGGCAGATCTGGAAGAGTCTGGTTGACTGGCAGATCTGGAAGAGTCTGGTTGACTGGCAGATCTGGAAGAGTCTGGTTGACTGGCAGATCTGGAAGAGTCTGGTTGACTGGCAGATCTGGAAGAGTCTGGCTGACTGGCAGATCTGGAAGAGTCTGGCTGACTGGCAGATCTGGAAGAGTCTGGCTGACTGGTAGATCTGGCGGCGCTGGGCAGACTGGCGGCGCTGGGCAGACTGGCGGCGCTGGGCAGACTGGCGGCGCTGGGCAGACTGGCGGCACTAGCTGCTCCATATAGGCTGACAGCTCTGGCGGCTTACAGACTGACCGCTCTGGCGGCTCCGGGCTGACTGGCAGCTCCTTGCAGACTGGCAGCTCCTTACAGACTGACAGCTCCGTGCAGACTGACAGCTCCGTGCAGACTGACAGCTCCTTGCAGACTGGCAGCTCCATGCAGACTGGCAGCTCCATGCAGACTGGCAGCTCCATGCAGACTGGCTGCTCTATGCAGACTGACAGCTCTGGCTGCTTCATGCAGACTGACCTCTCTGGCTGCTCCATGCAGACTGACCTCTCTGGCTGCTCCATGTAGACTGGCTGCTTCATGCAGACTGGCAGCTCGGGCTGCTTCATGTAGACTGACAGCTCTGGCTGCTCCATGCGGACTGACAGCTCTGGCTGCTCCATGTAGACTGACTGCTTCATGCAGACTGGCAGCTCGGGCTGCTTCATGTAGACTGACAGCTCTGGCTGCTCCATGCAGACTGGCAGCTCTGGCTGCTCCATGTAGACTGGCTGCTTCATGCAGACTGGCAGCTCGGGCTGCTTCATGTAGACTGACAGCTCTGGCTGCTCCTTGCAGACTGGCAGCTCCATGCAGACTGGCAGCTCTGGCTGCTCCATGCAGACTGACAGCTCTGGCTGCTTCATGCAGACTGGCAGCTCTGGCTGCTCCATGCAGACTGACAGCTCTGGCTGCTCCATGCAGACTGGCTGCTTCATGCAGACTGGCAGCTCTGGCTGCTCCATGCAGACTGACAGCTCTGGCTGCTCCATGCAGACTGACAGCTCTGGCTGCTCCTTGCAGACTGGCAGCTCTGGCTGCTCCATGCAGACTGACAGCTCTGGCTGCTCCATGCAGACTGACAGCTCTGGCTGCTCCATGCAGACTGACAGCTCTGGCTGCTCCATGCAGACTGACAGCTCTGGCTGCTCTATGCGGACTGACAGCTCTGGCTGCTCCATGCAGGCTGGCAGCTCTGGCTGCGCTGAACAGGCGGGAGACTCCGGCAGCGTAGGAGAGGAGAAAGGCTCTGGCTGCGCTAAACAGGCGGGAGGCTCCGGCAGCGCTGCAGAGGAGGAAGGCTCTGGCTGCGCTGAACAGGCGGGAGGATCCGGCAGCGCTGTAGAGGAGAAAGGCTCTGGCTGCGCTAAACAGGCGGGAGACTCCAGCAGCGCAGGAGAGGAGAAAAGCGCTGGCTGCGCTGAACAGGCGAGGCACACTGAAGGCCTGGTGCATGGTGCTGGAACTGGTGGTACTGGATCGAGGACACGCACAGGAAGCCTGGAGCGGGGAGCTGCTACCGGAGGACTGGAGCGTGGAGGTGGCACAGGATGGGCTAGACCGTGAAGGCGTACTGGAGATCTTGAGAGCAGTGTTGGCACAGGATGTGCAAGGCTAGGGATGTGCACAGGAGGCCTGGTGCGTGAGGCTGGCACCAACTTCACCAGCCGACTAACACGCACCTCAGGACGAGTATGGAGCGCTAACCCAGGTGCCATCAAATCCCCAACACGTTCCGTCGGGCGAATTCCATGCAAAAAGCACCAACACAGCAACTCCCTCATTTCTCTCTCCTCCAATTTCCCCATTAACTCCTTCACAGTCTCTGGTTCTGGTCTCCTCCTTGGCTCCTCACGATAAACAGGGAGAGTTGGCTCAGGTCTGACTCCTGACTCTGCCACACTCTCCCTGAGCCCCCCAAGAAATTTTTGGGGCTGATTCTCAGGCTTCCATCCGCTACGCCGTGCTGCCTCCTCATATCTGCGCCTCTCAGCTTTCGCCGCCTCCAGTTCTTCCTTGGGGCGGCGATATTCTCCAGGCTGAGCCCAGGGTCCTTTACCGTCCAGTTCTTCCTCCCATGTCCATTTCTCCAGGTGGTGCAGCCTCTCCCACTGCAGCTGCTGCTGCTCCTGCTGCTGCTGCCTCTGTTGCCTCTCCTGTGGTTCCTGCCTGTTAACACGCTGCTTGGTCCGTTGGTGGTGGGTGATTCTGTAACGGTTTTCTAGTGGTGATGAAGGAGAGTCGGACCAAACTGCAGCGTGTCGATTGCGATCCATATTTATTAAACAAAACGTAAACACGACTAAACACTAAACACGACTAAACACTAAACACTACAAAACAATAAACGTAATGAAAACCGAAAACAGCCTATCTAGTGCAAACTAACAGAGAGTACAAGTAAGACACTAAGGACAATCACCCACGACAAACTCAAAGAATATGGCTGCCTAAATATGGTTCCCAATCAGAGACAACGATAAGCACCTGCCTCTGATTGAGAACCACTCCAGACAGCCATAGACCTTGCTAGACAACCCACTAAGCTACAATCCCAATACCACCACCAAAACCCCAAGACAAACACACCACAATTACAAAAACCCCATGCCACACCCTGGCCTGACCAAATACATAAAGATAAACACAAAATACTTTGACCAGGGCGTGACAATAATATAATCACAGTAGATGGTAGACCAGGGTAATATAATGACAGTAGATGGTAGACCATGGTAATATAATCACAGTAGAGGGTAAAATAATGACAGTAGAGGGTAGGCCAGGGTAATATAATGACAGTAGATGGTAGACCATGGTAATATAATCACAGTAGAGGGTAATATAATGACAGTAGAGGGTAGGCCAGGGTAATATAATGACAGTAGAGGGTAGGCCAGGGTAATATAATGACAGTAGATGGTAGACCATGGTAATATAATCACAGTAGAGGGTAATATAATGACAGTAGAGGGTAGGCCAGGGTAATATAATGACAGTAGAGGGTAGGCCAGGGTAATATAATGACAGTAGATGGTAGACCAGTGTAATATATTGACAGTAGATGGTAGACCAGGGTAATATAATGACAGTAGAGTGTAGACCAGTGTAATATAATGACAGTAGATGGTAGATCAGGGTACTATATTGACAGTAGAGGGTAATATAATGACAGTAGAGGGTAGGCCAGGGTAATATAATGACAGTAGAGGGTAGACCAGGGTATTCTAGTGACAGTAGATGGTAGACCAGTGTAATATAATGACAGTAAATGGTAGACCAGGGTATTACAATCACAGTAGATGGTAGACCAGGGTAATATAATGACAGTAGATGGTAGACCATGGTAATATAATGACAGTAGATGGTAGGCCAGGGTAATATAATGACAGTAGAGGGTAGGCCAGGGTAATATAATGACAGTAGATGGTAGACCAGTGTAATATATTGACAGTAGTTGGTAGACCAGGGTAATATATTGACAGTAGAGGGTAATATAATGACAGTAGATGGTAGACCAGGATAATATAATCACAGTAGATGGTAGACCAGGGTAATATAATGACAGTAGATGGTAGACCATGGTAATATATTCACAGTAGAGGGTAATATTATGACAGTAGAGGGTAGGCCAGGGTAATATAATGACAGTAGAGGGTAGACCAGGGTAATATAATGACAGTAGATGGTAGACCAGTGTAATATATTGACAGTAGATGGTAGACCAGGGTAATATAATGACAGTAGAAGGTAGACCAGGGTAATATAATGACAGTAGATGGTAGACCAGGGTAATATAATGACAGTAGAGTGTAGACCAGTGTAATATAATGACAGTAGAGTGTAGACCAGTGTAATATAATGACAGTAGATGGTAGATCAGGGTAATATAATGACAGTAGAGGGTAATATAATGACAGTAGATGGTAGACCAGGATAATATAATGGCAGTAGATGGTAGACCAGGATAATATATTGACAGTAGATGGTAGACCAGGGTAATATAATGACAGTAGATGGTAGACCAGGGTAATATAATGACAGTAGAGGATAGACCAAGGAAATATAATGACAGTAGATGGTAGACCAGGGTAATATAATGACAGTAGATGGTAGACTAGGTTAATATAATGACAGTAGAAGGTAGACCAGGGTAATATAATGATAGTAGATGGTAGACCATGGTAATATAATGACAGTAGAGGGTAATATTATGACAGTAGATGGTAGACCAGGGTAATATAATGACAGTAGATTGTAGACCAGGGTAATATAATGACAGTAGATGGTTGACCAGTGTAATATAATGACAGTAGATGGTAGACCAGTGTAATATAATGACAGTAGATGGTAGACCAGGGTAATATAATGACAGTAGATGGTAGACCAGGGTAATATAATGACAGTAGATGGTATACCAGGGTAATATAATGACAGTAGAGGGTAGACCAGGGTATTCTAGTGACAGTAGATGGTAGACCAGTGTAATATAATGACAGTAAATGGTAGACCAGGGTAATATAATCACAGTAGATGGTAGACCAGGGTAATATAATGACAGTAGATGGTAGACCATGGTAATATAATGACAGTAGATGGTAGACCAGGGTAATATAATGACAGTAGAGGGTAGGCCAGGGTAATGTAATGACAGTAGATGGTAGACCAGTGTAATATATTGACAGTAGTTGGTAGACCAGGGTAATATATTGACAGTAGAGGGTAATATAATGACAGTAGATGGTAGACCAGGATAATATAATCACAGTAGATGGTAGACCAGGGTAATATATTGACAGTAGATGGGTAGACCAGGGTAATATAATGACAGTAGATGGTAGACCAGGGTAATATAATGACAGGAGATGGTAGAGATGGTAGACCAGGGTAATAAAATGACAGTAGATGGTAGACCATGGTAATATAATGACAGTAGATGGTAATATAATGACAGTAGAGGTAGACCAGGGTAATATAATGACAGTAGAGGGTAGACCAGGGTAATATAATGACAGTAGATGGTAGACCAGGTAATATATTGACAGTAGATGGTAGACCAGGGTAATATAATGACAGTAGAAGATAGACCAGGGTAATATAATGACAGTAGATGGTAGACCAGGGTAATATAATGACAGTAGATGGTAGACCAGGGTAATATAATGACAGCAGATGGTAGACCAGGGTAATATAATGACAGTAGATGGTAGACCAGGGTAATATAATGACAGTAGAGGTAGACCAGGGTAATATAATGACAGTAGATGGTAGACCAGGGTAATATAATGACAGGAGATGGTAGTAGATGGTAGACCAGGGTAATATAATGACAGTAGATGGTAGACCAGTGTAATATAATGACAGTAGATGGTAGACCAGGGTAATATAATGACAGTAGATGGTAGACCAGGGTAATATAATGACAGTAGATGGAGACCAGGGTAATATAATGACATTAGATGGTAGACCTGGGTAATATAATGACAGTAGAGGGTAATATAATGACAGTAGATGGTAGACCAGTGTAATATATTGACAGTAGATGGTAGACCAGGGTAATATAATGACAGTAGAAGGTAGACCAGGGTAATATAAGGACAGTAGATGGTAGACCAGGGTAATATAATGACAGTAGAGTGTAGACCAGTGTAATATAATGACAGTAGATGGTAGATCAGGGTAATATAATGACAGTAGAGGGTAATATAATGACAGTAGATGGTAGACCAGGATAATATAATGGCAGTAGTGGGTAGACCATGGTAATGGAATGACAGTAGATGGTAGACCAGGGTAATATAATGACAGTAGAGGATAGACCAAGGAAATATAATGACAGTAGATGGTAGACCAGGGTAATATAATGACAGTAGATGGTAGACCAGGGTAATATAATGACAGTAGAGGATAGACCAAGGAAATATAATGACAGTAGATGGTAGACCAGGGTAATATAATGACAGTAGATGGTAGACCAGGGTAATATAATGACAGTAGATGGTAGACCAGGGTAATATAATGACAGTAGATGGTAGTAGATGGTAGACCAGGGTAATATAATGACAGTAGATGGTAGAGATGGTAGACCAGGGTAATATAATGACAGGAGATGGTAGAGATGGTAGACCAGGGTAATATAAATGACAGTAGATGGTAGAGATGGTAGACAAGGGTAATATAATGACAGTAGATGGTAGACCAGGGTAATATAATGACAGTAGAGGGTAATATAATGACAGTAGATGGTAGACCAGGATAATATAATGACAGTAGATGGTAGACCATGGTAATGGAATGACAGTAGACCAGGGTAATATAATGACAGTAGATGGTAGACCAGGGTAATATAATGACAGCAGATGGTAGACCAGGGTAATATAATGACAGTAGATGGTAGACCAGGGTAATATAATGACAGTAGATGGTAGACCAGGGTAATATAATGACAGTAGAGGATAGACCAGGAAATATAATGACAGTAGATGGTAGACCAGGGTAATATAATGACAGTAGATGGTAGACCAGGGTAATATAATGACAGTAGATGGTAGACCAGGGTAATATAATGACAGTAGATGGTAGACCAGGGTAATATAATGACAGTAGATGGTAGGACCAGGGTAATATAATGACAGTAGATGGTAGACCAGGGTAATATAATGACAGTAGAGGGTAATATAATGACAGTAGATGGTAGACCAGTGTAATATAATGACAGTAGAGGGTAGGCCAGGGTAATATAATGACAGTAGATGGTAGACCAGGGTAATATAATGACGGTAGATGGTAGACCAGGGTAATATAATGACAGTAGATGGTAGACCAGGTTAATATAATGACAGTAGATGGTAGACCAGGGTAATATAATGACAGTAGATGGTAAACCAGGTTAATATAATGACAGTAGAAGATAGACCAGGGTAATATAATGACAGTAGATGGTAGACCAGGGTAATATAATGACAGTAGAAGGTAGACCAGGGTAATATAATGACAGTAGATGGTAGACCAGTGTAATATAATGACAGTAGATGGTAGACCAGGGTAATATAATGACAGTAGATGGTAGACCAGGGTAATATAATGACAGTAGATGGTAGACCAGGGTAATATAATGACAGTAGATGGTAGACCAGGGTAATATAATGACAGTAGATGGTAGACCAGGGTAATATAATGACAGTAGAGGGTAACCAGGGTAATATAATGACAGTAGATGGTAGACCAGTGTAATATAATGACAGTAGATGTAGTAGACCAGTAGACCAGGGTAATATAATGACAGTAGATGGTAGACCAGGGTAATATAATGACAGTAGATGGTAGACCAGGGTAATATAATGACAGTAGATGGTAGACCAGGTAATATAATGACAGTAGATGGTAGACCAGGGTAATATAACAGACAGTAGACCAGGGTAATATAATGACAGTAGATGGTAGACCAGGATAATATAATGACAGTAGATGGGTAGACCAGGGTAATGGAATGACAGTAGATGGTAGACCAGGGTAATATAATGACAGTAGATGGATAGACCAGGGAATATAATGACAGTAGATGGTAGACCAGGGTAATATAATGACAGTAGATGGTAGACCAGGGTAATATAATGACAGTAGATGGTAGACCAGGGTAATATAATGACAGTAGATGGTAGACCAGGGTAATATAATGACAGTAGATGGTAGACCAGGGTAATATAATGACAGTAGATGGTAGACCAGGGTAATATAATGACAGTAGATGAGACCAGGGTAATATAATGACAGTAGATGTAGTAGATGGTAGACCAGGGTAATATAATGACAGTAGATGGTAGTAGATGGTAGACCAGGGTAATATAATGACAGTAGATGGTAGTAGATGGTAGACCAGGGTAATAAAATGACAGTAGATGGTACAGTAGATGGTAGACCAGGGTAATATAATGACAGTAGATGGTAGATCAGGGTAATATAATGACAGTAGAGGGACCAGGGTAATATAATGACAGTAGATGGTAGACCAGGATAATATAATGACAGTAGATGGGTAGACCAGGTAATGGAATGACAGTAGACCAGGGTAATATAATGACAGTAGAGGGGAGACCAGGGTAAAATAATGACAGTAGATGGTAGACCAGGGTAATATAATGACAGCAGATTGTAGACCAGGGTAATAAAATGACAGTAGTTGGTGGACCAGGGTAATATAATGGAAGTAGGTGGTAGACCATGGAAATATAATGACAGGAGATGGTAGGCCAGGGTAATATAATGACAGTAGATGGTAGACCAGGGTAATATAATGGCAGTAGAGTGTTGACCAGGGTAATATAATGACAGCAGATGGTAGACCAGGGAAATATAATGACAGTAGATGGTAGACCAGGGTAATATAATGACAGTAGATGGTAGACCAGGGTAATATAATGACAGTAGAGGGTAGACCAGGGTAATATAATGACAGTAGATGGTAGACCAGGGTAATATAATGACAGTAGATGGTAGACCAGGGTAATATAATGACAGTAGATGGTAGACCAGGGTAATATAATGACAGTAGATGGTAGACCAGGGTAATATAATGACAGTAGATGGTAGACCAGGGTAATATAATGACAGTAGATGGTAGACCAGGGTAATATAATGACAGTAGAGGGTAATATAGTGACAGTAGATGGTAGACCAGGTTAATATAATGACAGTAGAAGGTAGACCAGGGTAATATAATGACAGTAGATGGTAGACCAGGGTAATATAATGACAGTAGATGGTAGACCAGGGTAATATAATGACAGTAGATGGTAGACCAGGTTAATATAATGACAGTAGAAGGTAGACCAGGGTAATATAATGACAGTAGATGGTAGACCAGGGTAATATAATGACAGTAGAAGGTAGACCAGGGTAATATAATGACAGTAGATGGTAGACCAGGGTAATATAATGACAGTAGAAGATAGACCAGGGTAATATAATGACAGTAGATGGTAGACCAGGGTAATATAATGACAGTAGATGGTAGACCAGGGTAATATAATGACAGTAGATGGTAGACCAGGTAATATAATATAATGACAGTAGATGGTAGACCAGGGTAATATAATGACAGTAGATGGTAGACCAGGGTAATATAATGACAGTAGATGGTAGACCAGGGTAATATAATGACAGTAGATGGTAGAGATGGTAGACCAGGGTAATATAATGACAGTAGATGGTAGTAGATGGTAGACCAGGGTAATATAATGACAGTAGATGGTAGTAGATGGTAGACCAGGGTAATATAATGACAGGAGACCAGGTAATATAATGACAGGTGGTAGTAGATGGTAGACCAGGGTAATATAAATGACAGTAGATGGTAGTAGATGGTAGACAAGGGTAATATAATGACAGTAGATGGTAGATCAGGGTAATATAATGACAGTAGAGGGTAATATAATGACAGTAGATGGTAGACCAGGATAATATAATGGCAGTAGATGGGTAGACCAGGTAATGGAATGACAGTAGAGACCAGGGTAATATAATGACAGTAGATGGTAGACCAGGGTAATATAATGACAGTAGATGGTAGACCAGGGTAATATAATGACAGTAGATGGTAGACCAGGGTAATATAATGACAGTAGATGGTAGACCAGGGTAATATAATGACAGTAGAGGATAGACCATGGAAATATAATGACAGTAGATGGTAGACCAGGGTAATATAATGACAGTAGATGGTAGACCAGGGTAATATAATGACAGTAGATGGTAGACCAGGGTAATATAATGACAGTAGATGGTAGACCAGGGTAATATAATGACAGTAGATGGTAGACCATGGAAAATATAATGACAGTAGATGGTAGACCAGGGTAATATAATGACAGTAGATGGTAGACCAGGGTAATATAATGACAGTAGATGGTAGACCAGGGTAATATAATGACAGTAGATGGTAGACCAGGGTAATATAATGACAGTAGATGGTGAGACCAGGGTAATATAATGACAGTAGATGGTAGACCTGGGTAATATAATGACAGAGAGAGGGTAATATAATGACAGTAGATGGTAGACCAGTGTAATATAATGACAGTAGATGGTAGACCAGGGTAATATAATGACAGTAGATGGTAGACCAGGGTAATATAATGACAGTAGATGGTAGACCAGGGTAATATAATGACAGTAGAGTAGACCAGGGTAATATAATGACCAGTGTAATATAATGACAGTAGATGGTAGACAGGGTAATATAATGACAGTAGATGGTAATATAATGACAGACAGTAGATGGTAGACCAGGGTAATATAATGACAGTAGATGGGTAGACCATGGTAATGGAATGACAGTAGATGGTAGACCAGGGTAATATAATGACAGTAGATGGTATAGACCAGGAAATATAATGACAGTAGATGGTAGACCAGGGTAATATAATGACAGTAGATGGTAGACCAGGGTAATATAATGACAGTAGATGGTAGACCAGGGTAATATAATGACAGTAGATGGTAGACCAGGGTAATATAATGACAGTAGATGGTAGACCAGGGTAATATAATGACAGTAGATGGTAGACCAGGGTAATATAATGACAGTAGATGGTAGTAGATGGTAGACCAGGGTAATATAATGACAGTAGATGGTAGTAGATGGTAGACCAGGGTAATATAATGACAGGAGATGGTAGTAGATGGTAGACCAGGGTAATAATGAATGACAGTAGATGGTAGAGAGGTAGACAAGGGTAATATAATGACAGTAGATGGTAGATCAGGGTAATATAATGACAGTAGATGGTAGACCAGGGTAATATAATGACAGTAGATGGTAGACCAGGATAATATAATGACAGTAGATGGTAGATCAGGTCAATATAATGACAGTAGATGGTAGACCTGGGTAATATAATGACAGTAGAGGGTAGGCCAGGGTAATATAATGACAGTAGATGGTCGACCATGGTAATATAATGGCAGTAGATGGTTGACCAGGGTAATATAATGACATTAGATGGCAGACCAGGGTAATATAATGACAGTAGAGGGTAATATAATGACAGTAGATGGTAGACCAGGTTAATATATTGACAGTAGATGGTAGACCAGGGTAATATAATGACAGTAGATGGTAGACCAGGGTAATATAATGACAGCAGATGGTAGACCAGGGTAATATAATGACAGTAGATGGTAGACCAGGGCAATATAATGACAGTAGATGGTAGTCCAGGGTAATATAATGACAGTAGAGGATAGACCATGGAAATATAATGACAGTAGATGGTAGACCAGGGTAATATAATGACAGTAGATGGTAGACCAGGGTAATATAATGACAGTAGATGGTAGACCAGGGTAATATAATGACAGTAGATGGTAGACCAGGGTAATATAATGACAGTAGATGGAGACCAGGGTAATATAATGACAGTAGATGGTAGACCTGGGTAATATAATGACAGTAGAGGGTAATATAGTGACAGTAGATGGTAGACCAGGTAATATAATGACAGTAGAAGGTAGACCAGGGTAATATAATGACAGTAGATGGTAGACCAGGGTAATATAATGACAGTAGATGGTAGACCAGGGAAATATAATGACAGTAGATAGTAGACCAGGTTAATATAATGACAGTAGAAGGTAGACCAGGGTAATATAATGACAGTAGATGGTAGACCAGGGTAATATAATGACAGTAGAAGATAGACCAGGGTAATATAATGACAGTAGATGGTAGACCAGGGTAATATAATGACAGTAGAAGATGAGACCAGGGTAATATAATGACAGTAGATGGTAGACCAGGGTAATATAATGACAGTAGATGGTAGACCAGGGTAATATAATGACAGTAGATGGTAGACCAGGTAATATAATGATAGTAGATGGTAGACCAGGGTAATATAATGACAGTAGAGGGTAGACCAGGGTAATATAATGACAGTAGATGGTAGACCAGGGTAATATAATGACAGTAGATGGTAGTAGATGGTAGACCAGGGTAATATAATGACAGTAGATGGTAGTAGATGGTAGACCAGGGTAATATAATGACAGTAGATGGTAGTAGATGGTAGACCAGGGTAATATAATGACAGTAGAGATGGTAGACCAGGGTAATATAATGACAGTAGATGGTAGTAGATGGTAGACCAGGGTAATATAATGACAGTAGATGGTAGATCAGGGTAATATAATGACAGTAGAGGGTAATATAATGACAGTAGATGGTAGACCAGGATAATATAATGGCAGTAGTGGGTAGACCATGGTAATGGAATGACAGTAGACCAGGGTAATATAATGACAGTAGATGGTAGACCAGGGTAATATAATGACAGCAGATGGTAGACCAGGGTAATATAATGACAGTAGATGGTAGACCAGGGTAATATAATGACAGTAGATGGTAGACCAGGGTAATATAATGACAGTAGAGGGTAGACCAGGGTAATATAATGACAGTAGATGGTAGACCAGGGTAATATAATGACAGTAGATGGTAGACCAGGGTAATATAATGACAGTAGATGGTAGACCAGGGTAATATAATGACAGTAGATGGTAGACCAGGGTAATATAATGACAGTAGATGGTAGACCAGGGTAATATAATGACAGTAGATGGTAGACCAGGGTAATATAATGACAGTAGATGGTAGACCAGGGTAATATAATGACAGTAGATGGTAGACCAGGGTAATATAATGACAGTAGAGGGTAGACCAGGGTAATATAATGACAGTAGATGGTAGACCAGGGTAATATAATGACAGTAGATGGTAGTAGATGGTAGACCAGGGTAATATAATGACAGTAGATGGTAGTAGATGGTAGACCAGGGTAATATAATGACAGTAGATGGTAGTAGATGGTAGACCAGGGTAATAAAATGACAGTAGATGGTAGTAGATGGTAGACCAGGGTAATATAATGACAGTAGATGGTAGATCAGGGTACTATATTGACAGTAGATGGTAGACCAGGGTAATATAATGACAGTAGATGGTAGACCAGGATAATATAATGACAGTAGATGGTAGACCAGGTAATGGAATGACAGTAGATGGTAGACCAGGGTAATATAATGACAGTAGATGGTAGACCAGGGTAATATAATGACAGTAGATGGTAGACCAGGGTAATATAATGACAGTAGATGGTAGACCAGGGTAATATAATGACAGTAGATGGTAGACCAGGGTAATATAATGACAGTAGATGGTAGACCAGGGTAAATATAATGACAGTAGATGGTAGACCAGGGTAATATAATGACAGTAGATGGTAGACCAGGGTAATATAATGACAGTAGATGGTAGACCAGGGTAATATAATGACAGTAGATGGTAGACCAGGGTAATATAATGACAGTAGATGGTAGACCAGGGTAATATAATGACAGTAGATGGTAGACCAGGGTAATATAATGACAGTAGAGGATAGACCATGGAAATATAATGACAGTAGATGGTAGACCAGGGTAATATAATGACAGTAGATGGTAGACCAGGGTAATATAATGACAGTAGATGGTAGACCAGGGTAATATAATGACAGTAGATGGTAGACCAGGGTAATATAATGACAGTAGATGGTAGACCAGGGTAATATAATGACAGTAGATGGTAGACCAGGGTAATATAATGACAGTAGATGGTAGACCAGGTAATATAATGACAGTAGATGGTAGACCAGGTAATATAATGACAGTAGATGGTAGACCAGGGTAATATAATGACAGTAGATGGTAGACCAGGGTAATATAATGACAGTAGATGGTAGACCAGGGTAATATAATGACAGTAGATAATGACAGTAGACCAGGTAATATAATGACAGTAGATGGTAGACCAGGGTAATATAATGACAGTAGATGGTAGACCAGGGTAATATAATGACAGTAGAAGGTAGACCAGGGTAATATAATGACAGTAGATGGTAGACCAGGGTAATATAATGACAGTAGAAGGTAGACCAGGTAATATAATGACAGTAGATGGTAGACCAGGGTAATATAATGACAGTAGATGGTAGACCAGGGTAATATAATGACAGTAGATGGTAGACCAGGGTAATATAATGACAGTAGATGGTAGACCAGGGTAATATAATGACAGTAGAGGGTAGACCAGGGTAATATAATGACAGTAGATGGTAGACCAGGGTAATATAATGACAGTAGATGGTAGTAGATGGTAGACCAGGGTAATATAATGACAGTAGATGGTAGTAGATATAATGGTAGACCAGGGTAATATAATGACAGTAGATGGTAGTAGATGGTAGACCAGGGTAATATAATGACAGTAGATGGTAGACCAGGTAATATAGTAGATGGTAGACCAGGGTAATATAATGACAGTAGATGGTAATATAATGACAGTAGATGGTAGACCAGGGTAATATAATGACAGTAGATGGTAGACCAGGGTAATATAATGACAGTAGAGGGTAATATAATGACAGTAGATGGTAGACCAGGATAATATAATGACAGTAGATGGGTAGACCATGGTAATGGAATGACAGTAGACCAGGGTAATATAATGACAGTAGATGGTAGACCAGGGTAATATAATGACAGTAGATGGTAGACCAGGGTAATATAATGACAGTAGATGGTAGACCAGGGTAATATAATGACAGTAGATGGTAGACCAGGGTAATATAATGACAGTAGAGGATAGACCATGGAAATATAATGACAGTAGATGGTAGACCAGGGTAATATAATGACAGTAGATGGTAGACCAGGGTAATATAATGACAGTAGATGGTAGACCAGGGTAATATAATGACAGTAGATGGTAGACCAGGGTAATATAATGACAGTAGATGGTAGACCAGGGTAATATAATGACAGTAGATGGTAGACCAGGGTAATATAATGACAGTAGATGGTAGACCAGGGTAATATAATGACAGTAGATGGTAGACCAGGGTAATATAATGACAGTAGATGGTAGACCAGGGTAATATAATGACAGTAGATGGTAGACCAGGGTAATATAATGACAGTAGATGGTAGACCAGGGTAATATAATGACAGTAGAGAGGGTAATATAATGACAGTAGATGGTAGACCAGGTAATATAATGACAGTAGATGGTAGACCAGGGTAATATAATGACAGTAGATGGTAGACCAGGGTAATATAATGACAGTAGATGGTAGACCAGGGTAATATAATGACAGTAGATGGTAGACCAGTGTAATATAATGACAGTAGATGGTAGACCAGGGTAATATAATGACAGTAGATGGTAGACCAGGGTAATAATGACAGTAGATGGTAGACCAGGATAATATAATGGCAGTAGATGGGTAGACCAGGGTAATATAATGACAGTAGATGGTAGACCAGGGTAATATAATGACAGTAGATGGTAGACCAGGGTAATATAATGACAGTAGATGGTAGACCAGGGTAATATAATGACAGTAGATGGTAGACCAGGGTAATATAATGACAGTAGATGGTAGACCAGGGTAATATAATGACAGTAGATGGTAGACCAGGGTAATATAATGACAGTAGATGGTAGACCAGGGTAATATAATGACAGTAGATGGTAGACCAGGGTAATATAATGACAGTAGATGGTAGTAGATGGTAGACCAGGGTAATATAATGACAGTAGATGGTAGACAGTAGATAGATGGTAGACCAGGGTAATATAATGACAGTAGATGGTAGACCAGGGTAATATAATGACAGTAGATGGTAGTAGATGGTAGACCAGGGTAATATAATGACAGTAGATGGTAGATCAGGGTAATATAATGACAGTAGAGGGTAATATAATGACAGTAGATGGTAGACCAGGATAATATAATGGCAGTAGTGGGTAGACCATGGTAATGGAATGACAGTACCCCAGGGTAATATAATGACAGTAGATGGTAGACCAGGGTAATATAATGATAGCAGATGGTAGACCAGGGTAATATAATGACAGTAGATGGTAGACCAGGGTAATATAATGACAGTAGATGGTAGACCAGGGTAATATAATGACAGTAGAGGATAGACCAAGGAAATATAATGACAGTAGATGGTAGACCAGGGTAATATAATGACAGTAGATGGTAGACCAGGGTAATATAATGACAGTAGATGGTAGACCAGGGTAATATAATGACAGTAGATGGTAGACCAGGGTAATATAATGACAGTAGATTGTGGACCAGGGTAATATAATGACAGTAGATGGTAGACCTGGGTAATATAATGACAGTATAGTGTAATATAGTGACAGTAGATGGTAGACCAGGTTAATATAATGACAGTAGAAGGTAGACCAGGGTAATATAATGACAGTAGATGGTAGACCAGGGTAATATAATGACAGTAGATGGTAGACCAGGGTAATATAATGACAGTAGATGGTAGACCAGGTTAATATAATGACAGTAGATGGTAGACCAGGGTAATATAATGACAGTAGATGGTAGACCAGGGTAATATAATGACAGTAGAACAGGTTAATATAATGACAGTAGATGGTAGACCAGGGTAATATAATGACAGTAGATGGTAGACCAGGGTAATATAATGACAGTAGATGGTAGACCAGGGTAATATAATGACAGTAGATGGTAGACCAGGGTAATATAATGACAGTAGATGGTAGACCAGGGTAATATAATGACAGTAGATGGTAGACCAGTGTAATATAATGACAGTAGATGGTAGACCAGGGTAATATAATGACAGTAGATGGTAGACCAGGGTAATATAATGACAGTAGAAGGTAGACCAGGGTAATATAATGACAGTAGATGGTAGACCAGTGTAATATAATGACAGTAGATGGTAGACCAGGGTAATATAATGACAGTAGAAGGTAGACCAGGGTAATATAATGACAGTAGATGGTAGACCAGGGTAATATAATGACAGTAGAGTGTAGACCAGTGTAATATAATGACAGTAGATGGTAGACCAGGGTAATATAATGACAGTAGATGGGTAGACCAGGGTAATATAATGACAGTAGATGGTAGACCAGGATAATATAATGACAGTAGCAGTAGATGGGTAGACCATGGTAATGGAATGACAGTAGATGGTAGACCAGGGTAATATAATGACAGTAGATGGTAGACCAGGGAATATAATGACAGTAGATGGTAGACCAGGGTAATATAATGACAGTAGATGGTAGACCAGGGTAATATAATGACAGTAGATGGTAGACCAGGGTAATATAATGACAGTAGATGGTAGACCAGGGTAATATAATGACAGTAGATGGTAGACCAGGGTAATATAATGACAGTAGATGGTAGACCAGGGTAATATAATGACAGTAGATGGTAGAGATGGTAGACCAGGGTAATATAATGACAGTAGATGGTAGTAGATGGTAGACCAGGGTAATATAATGACAGTAGAGATAGACCAGGTAGACAGTAGATGGTAGACCAGGGTAATAAAATGACAGTAGATGGTAGAGATGGTAGACAGGGTAATATAATGACAGTAGATGGTAGACCAGGGTAATATAATGACAGTAGATGGTAATAATATAATGACAGTAGATGGTAGACCAGGGTAATATAATGACAGTAGATGGTAGACCAGGTAATATAATGACAGTGACAGGTAGACCAGGGTAATATAATGACAGTAGATGGTAGACCAGGGTAATATAATGACAGTAGATGGTAGACCAGGGTAATATAATGACAGTAGATGGTAGACCAGGGTAATATAATGACAGTAGATGGTAGACCAGGGTAATATAATGACAGTAGATGGTAGACCAGGAAAATATAATGACAGTAGATGGTAGACCAGGGTAATATAATGACAGTAGATGGTAGACCAGGGTAATATAATGACAGTAGATGGTAGACCAGGGTAATATAATGACAGTAGATGGTAGACCAGGGTAATATAATGACAGTAGATGGTAGACCAGGGTAATATAATGACAGTAGAGGGGAGGCCAGGGTAATATAATGACAGTAGATGGATAGACCAGGGTAATATAATGACAGTAGATGGTAGACCAGGGTAATATAATGACAGTAGATGGTAGACCAGGGTAATATAATGACAGTAGATGGTAGACCAGGGTAATATAATGACAGTAGATGGTAGACCAGGGTAATATAATGACAGTAGATGGTAGGACCAGGGTAATATAATGACAGTAGATGGTAGACCAGGGTAATATAATGACAGTAGATGAGACCAGGTAATATAATGACAGTAGATGGTAGACCAGGTTAATATAATGACAGTAGAAGGTAGACCAGGGTAATATAATGACAGTAGATGGTAGACCAGGATAATATAATGACAGTAGAGGGGAGACCAGGGAAATATAATGACAGTAGATGGTAGACCAGGTTAATATAATGACAATAGAAGGTAGACCAGGGTAATATAATGACAGTAGAGACCAGGGTAACAGAATAACAGTAGAGGTCAGACCAGGGTAATATAATGACAGTAGATGGTAGACCAGGGTAATATAATGACAGTAGATGGTAGACCAGGGTAATATAATGACAGTAGATGGTAGACCAGGGTAATATAATGACAGTAGATGGTAGACCAGGGTAATATAATGACAGTAGATGGTAGACCAGTGTAATATAATGACAGTAGATGGTAGACCAGGGTAATATAATGACAGTAGAGGGTAGACCAGGGTAATATAATGACAGTAGATGGTAGACCAGGGTAATATAATGACAGTAGATGGTAGTAGATGGTAGACCAGGGTAATATAATGACAGTAGATGGTAGTAGATGGTAGACAGGGTAATGGTAATGACAGTAGATGGACAGTAGATGGTAGACCAGGGTAATATAATGACAGTAGATGGTAGTAGATGGTAGACCAGGGTAATATAATGACAGTAGATGGTAGTAGATGGTAGACCAGGGTAATATAATGACAGTAGATGGTAGACCAGGGTAATATAATGACAGTAGATGGGGTAATATAATGACAGTAGATGGTAGACCAGGATAATATAATGACAGTAGATGGGTAGACCATGGTAATGGAATGACAGTAGACCAGGGTAATATAATGACAGTAGATGGTAGACCAGGGTAATATAATGATAGCAGATGGTAGACCAGGGTAATATAATGACAGTAGATGGTAGACCAGGGTAATATAATGACAGTAGATGGTAGACCAGGGTAATATAATGACAGTAGATGGATAGACCAGGGAATATAATGACAGTAGATGGTAGACCAGGGTAATATAATGACAGTAGATGGTAGACCAGGGTAATATAATGACAGTAGATGGTAGACCAGGGTAATATAATGACAGTAGAGGGTAGACCAGGGTAATATAATGACAGTAGATGGTAGACCAGGGAAATATAATGACAGTAGATGGTAGACCAGGGTAATATAATGACAGTAGATGGTAGACCAGGGTAATATAATGACAGTAGATGGTAGACCAGGGTAATATAATGACAGTAGATGGTAGACCAGGGTAATATAATGACAGTAGATGGAGACCAGGTAATATAATGACAGTAGATGGTAGACCAGGGTAATATAATGACAGTAGAGGGTAGGGTATAGTGACAGTAGATGGTAGACCAGGGTAATATAATGACAGTAGAAGGTAGACCAGGGTAATATAATGACAGTAGATGGTAGACCAGGGTAATATAATGACAGTAGATGGTAGACCAGGGAAATATAATGACAGTAGATAGTAGACCAGGTAATATAATGACAGTAGAAGGTAGACCAGGGTAATATAATGACAGTAGATGGTAGACCAGGGTAATATAATGACAGTAGACCAGGGTAATATAATGACAGTAGATGGTAGACCAGGTAATATAATGACAGTAGATGGTAGACCAGGGTAATATAATGACAGTAGATGGTAGACCAGGGTAATATAATGACAGTAGATGGTAGACCAGGGTAATATAATGACAGTAGATAGTAGACCAGGGTAATATAATGACAGTAGATGGTAGACCAGGGTAATATAATGACAGTAGATGGTAGACCAGGGTAATATAATGACAGTAGAGGTAGACCAGGGTAATATAATGACAGTAGATGGTAGACCAGGGTAATATAATGACAGTAGATGGTAGACCAGGGTAATATAATGACAGTAGATGGTAGACCAGGGTAATATAATGACAGTAGATGGTAGACCAGGGTAATATAATGACAGTAGATGGTAGACCAGGGTAATATAATGACAGTAGAGGGTAATATAATGACAGTGGATGGTATACAAGGGTAATATAATGACAGTAGAGGGTAATATAATGACAGTAGATGGTAGACCAGGTTAATATAATGACAGTAGAAGGTAGACCAGGGTAATATAATGACAGTAGATGGTAGACCAGGGTAATATAATGACAGTAGATGGTAAACCAGGGCAATATAATGACAGTAGATGGTAGACCAGGGTAATATAATGACAGTAGAGGGTAGATCAGGGTAATATAATGACAGTAGATGGTAGACCAGGGTAATATAATGACAGTAGATGGTAGACCAGGGTAATATAATGACAGTAGATGGTAGACCAGGGTAATATAATGACAGTAGATGGTAGACCAGGGTAATATAATGACAGTAGATGGTAGACCAGGGTAATATAATGACAGTAGATGGTAGACCAGGGTAATATAATGACAGTAGATGGTAGACCAGGGTAATATAATGACAGTAGATGGTAGACCAGGTTAATATAATGACAGTAGATGGTAGACCAGGGTAATATAATGACAGTAGATGGTAGAGATGGTAGACCAGGGTAATATAATGACAGTAGATGGTAGACCAGGGTAATATAATGACAGTAGATGGTAGACCAGGGTAATATAATGACAGTAGATGGTAGTAGAGGGACCAGTGTAATATAATGACAGTAGATGGTAGTAGATGGTAGACCAGGGTAATATAATGACAGTAGATGGTAGTAGATGGTAGACCAGGGTAATATAATGACAGTAGATGGTAGACCAGGGTAATATAATGACAGTAGATGGTAGTAGATGGTAGACCAGGGTAATATAATGACAGTAGATGGTAGACCAGGGTAATATAATGACAGTAGATGGTGGTAGACCAGGGTAATATAATGACAGTAGATGGTAGTAGATGGTAGACCAGGGTAATATAATGACAGTAGATGGTAGACCAGGGTAATATAATGACAGTAGATGGTAGACCAGGGTAATATAATGACAGTAGATGGTAGACCATGGTAATATAATGACAGTAGATGGTAGACCAGGGTAATATAATGACAGTAGATGGTAGACCAGGGTAATATAATGACAGTAGATGGTAGACCAGGGTAATATAATGACAGTAGATGGTAGACCAGGGTAATATAATGACAGTAGATGGTAGACCAGGTAATATAATGACAGTAGATGGTAGACCAGGGTAATATAATGACAGTAGATGGTAGACCAGGGTAATATAATGACAGTAGATGGTAGACCAGGGTAATATAATGACAGTAGATGGTAGACCAGGTAATATAATGACAGTAGATGGTAGACCAGGGTAATATAATGACAGTAGATGGTAGACCAGGGTAATATAATGACAGTAGATGGTAGACCAGGGTAATATAATGACAGTAGATGGTAGACCAGGGTAATATAATGACAGTAGATGGTAGACCAGGGTAATATAATGACAGTAGATGGTAGACCAGGGTAATATAATGACAGTAGATGGTAGACCAGGGTAATATAATGACAGTAGATGGTAGACCAGGTAATATAATGACAGTAGATGGTAGACCAGGGTAATATAATGACAGTAGATGGTAGACCAGGGTAATATAATGACAGTAGATGGTAGACCAGGGTAATATAATGACAGTAGATGGTAGACCAGGGTAATATAATGACAGTAGATGGTAGACCAGGTTAATATAATGACAGTAGATGGTAGACCAGGGTAATATAATGACAGTAGATGGTAGTAGATGGTAGACCAGGGTAATATAATGACAGTAGATGGTAGACCAGGGTAATATAATGACAGTAGATGGTAGACCAGGGTAATATAATGACAGTAGATAGAGGGTAGACCAGGGTAATATAATGACAGTAGACAGTAGTAGATGGTAGACCAGGGTAATATAATGACAGTAGATGGTAGTAGATGGTAGACCAGGGTAATATAATGACAGTAGATGGTAGAGATGGTAATACCAGGGATAAAATACATATAATGACAGTAGATGGTAGACCAGGGTAATATAATGACAGTAGATGGTAGACCAGGGTAATATAATGACAGTAGATGGTAGACCAGGGTAATATAATGACAGTAGATGGTAGATGGTAGACCAGGGTAATATAATGACAGTAGAGTGTAGACCAGTGTAATATAATGACAGTAGATGGAAGACCAGGTAATATAATGACAGTAGAGGGTAATATAAATGACAGTAGATGGTAGACCAGGGTAATATAATCACAGTAGATGGTAGACCAGGGTAATAAAATGACAGTAGATGGTAGACCAGGGTAATATAATGACAGTAGAGTGTAGACCAGTGTAATATAATGACAGTAGATGGTAGATCAGGGTAATATAATGACAGTAGATGGTAGACCAGTGTAATATAATGACAGTAGATGGTAGACCAGTGTAATATAATGACAGTAGAAGGTAGACCAGGGTAATATAATGACAGTAGAGTGTAGACCAGGGTATTCTAGTGACAGTAGATGGTAGACCAGGTAATATAATGACAGTAGATGGTAGATCAGGGTAATATAATGACAGTAGAGGGTAATATAATGACAGTAGATGGTAGACCAGGATAATATAATGGCAGTAGATGGTAGACCATGGTAATGGAATGACAGTAGACCAGGGTAATATAATCACAGTAGATGGTAGACCAGGGTAATATAATGACAGTAGATGGTAGACCAGGGTAATATAATGACAGTAGATGGTAGACCAGGGTAATATAATGACAGTAGATGGTAGACCAGGGTAATATAATGGCAGTAGAGGATAGACCAAGGAAATATAATGACAGTAGAAGGTAGACCAGGGTAATATAAGGACAGTAGATGGTAGACCAGTGTAATATATTGACAGTAGATGGTAGACCAGGGTAATATAATGACAGTAGATGGTAGACCAGGGTAATATAAGGACAGTAGATGGTAGACCAGGGTAATATAATGACAGTAGAGTGTAGACCAGTGTAATATAATGACAGTAGATGGTAGATCAGGGTAATATAATGACAGTAGATAGAGGGTAATATAATGACAGTAGATGGTAGACCAGGATAATATAATGACAGTAGATGGGTAGACCATGGTAATGGAATGACAGTAGACCAGGGTAATATAATGACAGTAGATGGTAGACCAGGGTAATATAATGATAGCAGATGGTAGACCAGGGTAATATAATGACAGTAGATGGTAGACCAGGGTAATATAATGACAGTAGATGGTAGACCAGGGTAATATAATGACAGTAGATGGATAGACCAAGGAAATATAATGACAGTAGATGGTAGACCAGGGTAATATAATGACAGTAGATGGTAGACCAGGGTAATATAATGACAGTAGATGGTGGACCAGGTAATATAATGACAGTAGATGGTAGACCTGGGTAATATAATGACAGATGGTAGAGGGTAATATAGACAGTAGATGGTAGACCAGGTTAATATAATGACATTAGAAGGTAGACCAGGGTAATATATTGACAGTAGATGGTAGACCAGGGTAATATAATGACAGTAGATGGTAGACCAGGGTAATATAATGACAGTAGATGGTAGACCTGGTTAATATAATGACAGTAGAAGGTAGACCAGGGTAATATAATGACTATAGATGGTAGACCAGGTTAATATAATGACAGTAGAAGATAGAGCAGGGTAATATAATGACAGTAGATGGTAGACCAGGGTAATATAATGACAGTAGAAGGTAGACCAGGGTAATATAATGACAGTAGATGGTAATATAATAACAGTAGATGGCAGACCAGAGTAATATAATGACAGTAGATGGTAGACCAGGGTAATATAATGACAGTAGATGGTAGACCAGGGTAATATAATGACAGTAGATGGTAGACCAGTGTAATATATTGACAGTAGATGGTAGACCAGGGTAATATAATGACAGTAGAAGGTAGACCAGGGTAATATAATGACAGTAGATGGTAGACCAGGGTAATATAATGACAGTAGATGGTAGACCAGGGTAATATAATGACAGTAGATGGTAGACCAGGTTAATATAATGACAGTAGAAGGTAGACCAGGGTAATATAATGACAGTAGATGGTAGACCAGGGTAATATAATGACAGTAGAGATAGACCAGGGTAATATAATGACAGGAGATGGTAGACCAGGGTAATATAATGACAGTAGATGGTAGACCAGGTTAATATAATGACAGTAGATGGTAGACCAGGGTAATATAATGACAGTAGATGGTAGACCAGGGTAATATAATGACAGTAGATGGTAGACCAGGGTAATATAATGAGAGTAGATGGTAGTAGATGGTAGACCAGGCTAATATAATGACAGTAGATGGTAGTAGATGGTAGACCAAGGTAATATAATGACAGTAGATGGTAGACCAGGGTAATATAATGACAGGAGATGGTAGTAGATGGTAGACCAGGGTAATAAAATGACAGTAGATGGTAGTAGATGGTAGACCAGGGTAATATAATGACAGTAGAGTGTAGACCAGTGTAATATAATGACAGTAGATGGTAGACCAGGATAATATAATCACAGTAGATGGTAGACCAGGGTAATAAAATGACAGTAGATGGTAGAACATGGTAATATAATGACAGTAGATGGTAGACCAGGGTAATATAATGACAGTAGATGGTAGACCAGGGTAATATAATGACAGTAGATGGTAGACCAGGGTAATATAATGACAGTAGATGGTAGACCAGTGTAATATAATGACAGTAGATGGTAGACCAGGGTAATATAATGACAGTAGAGGGTAGACCAGGGTATTCTAGTGACAGTAGATGGTAGACCAGTGTAATATAATGACAGTAAATGGTAGACCAGGGTAATATAATCACAGTAGATGGTAGACCAGGGTAATATAATGACAGTAGATGGTAGACCATGGTAATATAATGACAGTAGAGGGTAATATAATGACAGTAGATGGTAGACCAGGGTAATATAATGACAGTAGAGTGTAGACCAGGGTAATATAATGACAGTAGATGGTAGACCAGTGTAATATAATGACAGTAGATGGTAGACCAGGGTAATATAATGACAGTAGATGGTAGGCCAGGGTAATATAATGACAGTAGATGGTAGACCAGTGTAATATAATGACAGTAGATGGTAGACCAGGGTAATATAATGACAGTAGAAGGTAGACCAGGGTAATATAAGGACAGTAGATGGTAGACCAGGTAATATAATGACAGTAGATGTAGACCAGTGTAATATAATGAAAGTAGATGGTAGATCAGGGTAATATAATGACAGCAGATGGTAGACCAGGGTAATATAATGACAGTAGATGGTAGACCAGGGTAATATAATGACAGTAGATGGTGGACCAGGGTAATATAATGACAGTAGATGGTAGACCTGGGTAATATAATGACAGTAGAGGTAGACCAGGGTAATATAGTGACAGTAGATGGTAGACCAGGTTAATATAATGACAGTAGAAGGTAGACCAGGGTAATATAATGACAGTAGATGGTGGACCAGGGTAATATAATGACAGTAGATGGTAGACCAGGGTAATATAATGACAGTAGATGGAAGACCAGGTTAATATAATGACAGTAGAAGGTAGACCAGGGTAATATAATGACTGTAGATGGTAGACCTGGCTAATATAATGACAGTAGAGGGTAATATAGTGACAGTAGATGGTAGACCAGGTTAATATAATGACAGTAGATGGTAGACCAGGGTAATATAATGACAGTAGATGGTAGTAGATGGTAGACCAGGGTAATATAATGACAGTAGATGGTAGACCAGGGTAATATAATGACAGTAGATGGTAGACCAGGGTAATATAATGACAGTAGATGGTAGTAGATGGTAGACCAGGGTAATATAATGACAGTAGATGGTAGTAGATGGTAGACCAGGGTAATATAATGACAGTAGATGGTAGTAGTTGGTAGACCAGGGTAATATAATGACAGGAGATGGTAGTAGATGGTAGACCAGGGTAATAAAATGACAGTAGATGGTAGACCAGGGTAATATAATGACAGTAGATGGTAGACCAGGGTAATATAATGACAGTAGATGGTAGTAGATGGTAGACCAGGGTAATATAATGACAGTAGATGGTAGTAGATGGTAGACCAGGGTAATATAATGACAGTAGAGTGTAGACCAGTGTAATATAATGACAGTAGATGGAAGATCAGGGTACTATATTGACAGTAGAGGGTAATATAATCAAATCAAATCAAATCAAATTTATTTATATAGCCCTTAGATGGTACATCAGCTGATATCTCAAAGTGCTGTACAGAAACCCAGCCTAAAACCCCAAACAGCAAGCAATGCAGGTGTAGAAGCACGGGGCTAGGAAAAACTCCCTAGAAAGGCCAAAACCAGGAAGAAACCAGAGAGGAACCAGGCTAATATAATGACCTCTAGATGGCTGTGCCAGGGGAGATTATAACAGAACATGGCCAAGATGTTCAAATGTTCATAAATGACCAGCATGGTAGACCAGGGTAATATAATGCAGAACAGTTGAACTGGAGACAGCAGCACAGTCAGACAGTGGAAGTTGAAACTGGAGCAATAGCATGACCAGGTGGACTGGGGACAGCAAGGAGTCATCATGTCAGGTAGTCCTGGGGCATGGTCCTATAAGGTCAGTTGAAACTGGAACAGCTTATAACTGACAGTAGATGGTAATGGTAACTGATAATGACAGTAGATGGTAGACCAGGGTAATATAATCACAGTAGATGGTAGACCAGGGTAATAAAATGACAGTAGATGGTAGACCATGGTAATATAATGACAGTAGAGGGTAGGCCAGGGTAATATAATGACAGTAGAGGGTAGGCCAGGGTAATATAATGACAGTAGATGGTAGACCAGTGTAATATATTGACAGTAGATGGTAGACCAGGGTAATATAATGACAGTAGAAGGTAGACCAGGGTAATATAAGGACAGTAGATGGTAGACCAGGGTAATATAATGACAGTAGAGTGTAGACCAGTGTAATATAATGACAGTAGATGGTAGATCAGGGTAATATAATGAGGGTAGAGGGTAATATAATGACAGTAGATGGTAGACCAGGATAATATAATGGCAGTAGTGGGTAGACCATGGTAATGGAATGACAGTAGATCAGGGTAATATAATCACAGTAGATGGTAGACCAGGGTAATATAATGATAGCAGATGGTAGACCAGGGTAATATAATGACAGTAGATGGTAGACCAGGGTAATATAATGACAGTAGATGGTAGACCAGGGTAATTTAATGGCAGTAGAGGATAGACCAAGGAAATATAATGACAGTAGATGGTAGACCAGAGTAATATAATGACAGTAGATGGTAGACCAGGGTAATATAATGACAGTAGAGGGTAGACCAGGGTAATATAATGACAGTAGATGGTAGACCAGTGTAATATATTGACAGTAGATGGTAGACCAGGGTAATATAATGACAGTAGAAGGTAGACCAGGGTAATATAATGACAGTAGATGGTAGACCAGGGTAATATAATGACAGTAGAGTGTAGACCAGGGTAATATAATGACAGTAGATGGTAGACCAGGTTAATATATTGACAGTAGAAGGTTGACCAGGGTAATATAATGACAGTAGATGGTAAACCAGGGTAATATAATGACAGTAGAAGATAGACCAGGGTAATATAATGACAGTAGATGGTAGACCAGGGTAATATAATGACAGTAGATGGTAGACCAGTTTAATATATTGACAGTAGATGGTAGACCAGGGTAATATAATGACAGTAGATGGTAGACCAGGGTAATATAATGACAGTAGATGGTAGACCAGTGTAATATATTGACAGTAGATGGTAGACCAGGGTAATATAATGACAGTAGAAGGTAGACCAGGGTAATATAATGACAGTAGATGGTAGACCAGGGTAATATAATGACAGTAGATGTAGACCAGTGTAATATAATGACAGTAGATGGTAGATCAGGGTAATATAATGACAGTAGATGGTAGACCAGGTAATATATTGACAGTAGATGGTAGACCAGGATAATATAATGACAGTAGATGGGTAGACCATGGTAATGGAATGACAGTAGACCAGGGTAATATAATGACAGTAGATGGTAGACCAGGGTAATATAATGACAGTAGAGGGTAGACCAAGGAAATATAATGACAGTAGATGGTAGACCAGGGTAATATAATGACAGTAGATGGTAGACCAGGGTAATATAATGACAGTAGACCAGGTAATATAGTGACAGTAGATGGTAGACCAGGTTAATATAATGACAGTAGAAGGTAGACCAGGGTAATATAATGACAGTAGATGGTAGACCAGGGTAATATAATGACAGTAGATGGTAGACCAGGGTAATATAATGACAGTAGATAGTAGACCAGGGTAATATAATGACAGTAGGTAGACCAGGTAATATAATGACAGTAGATGGTAGACCAGGGTAATATAATGACAGTAGAGGGTAATATAATGACAGTAGATGGTAGACCAGGGTAATATAATGACAGTAGAGGGTAGACCAGGGTAATATAATGACAGTAGATGGTAGACCAGGGTAATATAATGACAGTAGATGGTAGACCAGGGTAATATAATGACAGTAGATGGTAGACCATGGTAATATAATGACAGTAGAGGGTAATATAATGACAGTAGATGGTAGACCAGGGTAATATAATGACAGTAGAGTGTAGACCAGGGTAATATAATGACAGTAGATGGTAGACCAGGTTAATATAATGACAGTAGAAGGTTGACCAGGGTAATATAATGACGGTAGATGGTAGACCAGGGTAATATAATGACAGTAGAAGATAGACCAGGGTAATATAATGACAGTAGATGGTAGACCAGGGTAATATAATGACAGTAGATGGTAGACCAGGTTAATATAATGACAGTAGATGGTAGACCAGGGTAATATAATGACAGTAGATGGTAGACCAGTGTAATATAATGATAGTAGATGGTAGACCAGGGTAATATAATGACAGTAGAGGGTAGACCAGGGTAATATAATGACAGTAGATGGTAGACCAGGGTAATATAATGACAGTAGATGGTAGACCTGGCTAATATAATGACAGTAGAGGGTAATATAGTGACAGTAGATGGTAGACCAGGTTAATATAATGACAGTAGATGGTAGACCAGGGTAATATAATGACAGTAGATGGTAGACCAGGGTAATATAATGACAGTAGATGGTAGTAGATGGTAGACCAGGGTAATATAATGACAGTGGAGATGGTAGACCAGGGTAATATAATGACAGTAGATGGTAGTAGATGGTAGACCAGGGTAATATAATGACAGTAGATGGTAGACCAGGGTAATATAATGACAGTAGATGGTAGTAGATGGTAGACCAGGGTAATATAATGACAGTAGATGGTAGTAGATGGTAGACCACAGTAGGTAATATAATGACAGTAGAGTGTAGACCAGTGTAATATAATGACAGTAGATGGTAGATCAGGGTACTATATTGACAGTAGAGGGTAATATAATGACAGTAGATGGTAGACCAGGATAATATAATCACAGTAGATGGTAGACCAGGGTAATAAAATGACAGTAGATGGTAGACCAGGGTAATATAATGACAGTAGAGTGTAGACCAGTGTAATATAATGACAGTAGATGGTAGATCAGGGTAATATAATGACAGTAGAGGGTAATATAATGACAGTAGATGGTAGACCAGGATAATATAATGGCAGTAGTGGGTAGACCATGGTAATGGAATGACAGTACCCCAGGGTAATATAATGACAGTAGATGGTAGACCAGGGTAATATAATGATAGCAGATGGTAGACCAGGGTAATATAATGACAGTAGATGGTAGACCAGGGTAATATAATGACAGTAGATGGTAGACCAGGGTAATATAATGACAGTAGAGGATAGACCAAGGAAATATAATGACAGTAGATGGTAGACCAGGGTAATATAATGACAGTAGATGGTAGACCAGGGTAATATAATGAAGTAGATGACAGTAGATGGTAGACCAGGGTAATATAATGACAGTAGATGGTAGAGATGGTAGACCAGGGTAATATAATGACAGTAGATGGTAGACCAGGGTAATATAATGACAGTAGATGGTAGACCAGGGTAATATAATGACAGTAGAGGGTAATATAGTGACAGTAGATGGTAGACCAGGTTAATATAATGACAGTAGATGGTAGACCAGGGTAATATAATGACAGTAGATGGTAGTAGATGGTAGACCAGGGTAATATAATGACAGTAGATGGTAGTAGATGGTAGACCAGGGTAATATAATGACAGGAGATGGTAGACCAGGGTAATATAATGACAGTAGATGGTAGACCAGGGTAATATAATGACAGTAGATGGTAGTAGATGGTAGACCAGGGTAATATAATGACAGTAGATGGTAGAGTAGACCAGGGTAATATAATGACAGTAGATGGTAGACCAGGGTAATATAATGACAGTAGATGGTAGACCAGGGTAATATAATGACAGTAGATGGTAGACCAGGGTAATATAATGACAGTAGATGGTAGACCAGGGTAATATAATGACAGGAGATGGTAGTAGATGGTAGACCAGGGTAATAAAATGACAGTAGATGGTAGAAGATGGTAGACCAGGGTAATATAATGACAGTAGATGGTAGATCAGGGTACTATATTGACAGTAGAGGGTAATATAATGACAGTAGATGGTAGACCAGGATAATATAATGACAGTAGATGGTAGACCAGGGTAATAAAATGACAGTAGATGGTAGACCAGGGTAATATAATGACAGTAGAGGGTAGACCAGGGTAATATAATGACAGTAGATGGTAGACCAGGGTAATATAATGACAGTAGATGGTAGACCAGTGTAATATAATGACAGTAGATGGTAGACCAGGGTAATATAATGACAGTAGATGGTAGACCAGGGTAATATAATGACAGTAGATGGTAGACCAGGGTAATATAATGACAGTAGATGGTAGACCAGGGTAATATAATGACAGTAGATGGTAGACCAGGGTAATATAATGACAGTAGATGGTAGACCAGGGTAATATAATGACAGTAGATGGTAGACCAGGATAATATAATGACAGTAGATGGGTAGACCAGGTAATATAATGACAGTAGATGGTAGACCAGGGTAATATAATGACAGTAGATGGTAGACCAGGGTAATATAATGACAGTAGATGGTAGACCAGGGTAATATAATGACAGTAGATGGTAGACCAGGGTAATATAATGACAGTAGATGGTAGACCAGGGTAATATAATGACAGTAGATGGTAGACCAGGGTAATATAATGACAGTAGATGGTAGACCAGGGTAATATAATGACAGTAGATGGTAGACCAGGGTAATATAATGACAGTAGAGGGTAATATAGTGAATATAGATGGTAGACCAGGTAATATAATGACAGTAGATGGTAGACCAGGGTAATATAATGACAGTAGATGGTAGACCAGGGTAATATAATGACAGTAGATGGTAGACCAGGGTAATATAATGACAGTAGATGGTAGACCAGGTTAATATAATGACAGTAGATGGTAGACCAGGGTAATATAATGACAGTAGATGGTAGACCAGGTAATATAATGACAGTAGAAGGTAGACCAGGGTAATATAATGACAGTAGATGGTAGACCAGGGTAATATAATGACAGTAGATGGTAGACCAGGGTAATATAATGACAGTAGAGGGTAATATAATGACAGTAGATGGTAGACCAGGTAATATAATGACAGTAGATGGTAGACCAGGGTAATATAATGACAGTAGATGGTAGACCAGGGTAATATAATGACAGTAGATGGTAGAACAGGGTAATATAATGAGAGTAAATGGTAGACCATGGTAATACCAGGGTAATATAATGACAGTAGATGGTAGACCAGGGTAATATAATGACAGTAGAAGTTAGACCAGGGTAATATAATGACAGTAGAGGGTAGAACAGGATAATATAATGACAGTAGATGGTAGACCAGGTAATATAATGACAGTAGAAGGTAGACCAGGGTAATATAATGACAGTAGAGGGTAGAACAGGGTAATATATTGACAGTAGATGGTAGAACAGGGTAATATAATGACAGTAGATGGTAGACCAGGGTAATATAATGACAGTAGATGGTAGACCAGTGTAATATAATGATAGTAGATGGTAGACCAGGGTAATATAATGACAGTAGAGGGTAGACCAGGGTAATATAATGACAGTAGATGGTAGACCAGGGTAATATAATGACAGTAGATGGTAGTAGATGGTAGACCAGGGTACTATAATGACAGTAGATGGTAGTAGATGGTAGACCAGGGTAATATAATGACAGTAGATGGTAGTAGTTGGTAGACCAGGGTAATATAATGACAGGAGATGGTAGTAGATGGTAGACCAGGGTAATAAAATGACAGTAGATGGTAGAAGATGGTAGACCAGGGTAATATAATGACAGTAGAGTGTAGACCAGTGTAATATAATGACAGTAGATGGTAGATCAGGGTACTATATTGACAGTAGAGGGTAATATAATGACAGTAGATGGTAGACCAGGATAATATAATGACAGTAGATGGTAGACCAGGGTAATAAAATGACAGTAGATGGTAGACCAGGGTAATATAATGACAGTAGATGGTAGACCAGGGTAATATAATGACAGTAGATGGTAGACCAGGTAATATAATGACAGTAGAGGGTAGACCA
Source organism: Oncorhynchus tshawytscha (assembly GCF_018296145.1). Taxonomy (NCBI): domain Eukaryota; kingdom Metazoa; phylum Chordata; class Actinopteri; order Salmoniformes; family Salmonidae; genus Oncorhynchus; species Oncorhynchus tshawytscha. Next base: position 16,696 of record NW_024609015.1, on the reverse strand, counting down.
GGGTAATATAATGACAGTAGATGGTAGACCAGTGTAATATAATGACAGTAGATGGGAGACCAGGGTAATATAATGACAGTAGATGGTAGACCAGGGTAATATAATGACAGTAGATGGTAGACCAGGTAATATAATGACAGTAGAAGGTAGACCAGGGTAATATAATGACAGTAGATGGTAGACCAGGGTAATATAATGACAGTAGAAGGTAGACCAGGGTAATATAATGACAGTAGATGGTAGACCAGGTAATATAATGACAGTAGATGGTAGACCAGGGTAATATAATGACAGTAGATGGTAGACCAGGGTAATATAATGACAGTAGATGGTAGACCAGGGTAATATAATGACAGTAGATGGTAGACCAGGGTAATATAATGACAGTAGATGGTAGACCAGGGTAATATAATGACAGTAGATGGTAGACCAGGGGTAATATAATGACAGTAGATGGTAGACCAGGGTAATATAATGACAGTAGAGTGGTAGACCAGGGTAATATAATGACAGTAGATGGTAGACCAGGTTAATATAATGACAGTAGATGGTAGACCAGGGTAATATAATGACAGTAGATGGTAGACCAGGGTAATATAATGACAGTAGATGGTAGACCAGGGTAATATAATGACAGTAGATGGTAGACCAGGGTAATATAATGACAGTAGATGGTAGACCAGGGTAATATAATGACAGTAGATGGTAGACCAGGGTAATATAATGACAGTAGATGGTAGACCAGGGTAATATAATGACAGTAGATGGTAGTAGATGGTAGACCAGGGTAATATAATGACAGTAGATGGTAGTAGATGGTAGACCAGGGTAATATAATGACAGTAGATGGTAGTAGACAGTAGATGGTAGACCAGGGTAATATAATGACAGTGGTAGAGAGATGGTAGACCAGGGTAATATAATGACAGTAGATGGTAGACCAGGGTAATATAATGACAGTAGATGTGTAGACCAGTGTAATATAATGACAGTAGATGGTAGATCAGGGTACTATATTGACAGTAGAGGGTAATATAATGACAGTAGATGGTAGACCAGGATAATATAATGACAGTAGATGGTAGACCAGGGTAATATAATGACAGTAGATGGTAGACCAGGTAATATAATGACAGTAGAGGGTAATATAATGACAGTAGATGGTAGACCAGGTAATATAATGACAGTAGATGGTAGACCAGGGTAATATAATGACAGTAGATGGTAGACCAGGGTAATATAATGACAGTAGATGGTAGACCAGGTAGTAATATAATGACAGTAGATGGTAGACCAGGGACAGTAATATAATGACAGTAGATGGTAGACCAGGGTAATATAATGACAGTAGATGGTAGACCAGGGTAATATAATGACAGTAGATGGTAGACCAGGGTAATATAATGACAGTAGATGGTAGACCAGGGTAATATAATGACAGTAGATGTGTAGACCAGGTAATATAATGACAGTAGATGGTAGACCAGGGTAATATAATGACAGTAGATGGTAGACCAGGGTAATATAATGACAGTAGATGGTAGACCAGGGTAATATAATGACAGTAGATGGTAGACCAGGGTAATATAATGACAGTAGATGGTAGACCAGGGTAATATAATGACAGTAGACCAGGGTAATATAATGACAGTAGATGGTAGACCAGGTAATATAATGACAGTAGATGGTAGACCAGGGTAATATAATGACAGTAGATGGTAGACCAGGTTAATATAATGACAGTAGATGGTAGACCAGGGTAATATAATGACAGTAGATGGTAAACCAGGTTAATATAATGACAGTAGAAGATAGACCAGGGTAATATAATGACAGTAGATGGTAGACCAGGGTAATATAATGACAGTAGAAGGTAGACCAGGGTAATATAATGACAGTAGATGGTAGACCAGTGTAATATAATGACAGTAGATGGTAGACCAGTGTAATATAATGACAGTAGATGGTAGACCAGGGTAATATCATGACAGTAGATGGTATACCAGGGTAATATCATGACAGTAGATGGTATACCAGGGTAATATAATGACAGTAGAGGGTAGACCAGGGTAATCTAGTGACAGTAGATGGTAATATAATGACAGTAGATGGTAGACCAGGTAATATAATGACAGTAGATGGTAATAATATAATGACAGTAGATGGTAGACCAGTGTAATATAATGACAGTAGAGGGTAGGCCAGGGTAATGTAATGACAGTAGATGGTAGACCAGTGTAATATATTGACAGTAGTTGGTAGACCAGGGTAATATATTGACAGTAGAGGGTAATATAATGACAGTAGATGGTAGACCAGGATAATATAATCACAGTAGATGGTAGGCCAGGGTAATATAATGACAGTAGATGGTAGACCAGGTAATATAATCACAGTAGAGGGTAATATAATGACAGTAGATGGTAGACCAGGGTAATATAATGACAGTAGATGGTAGACCAGGGTAATATAATGACAGTAGATGGTAGAAGATGGTAGACCAGGGTAATACAGTGACAGTAGATATAATGACAGTAGATGGTAGACCAGGGTAATATAATGACAGTAGATGGTAGACCAGTGTAATATAATGACAGTAGAATGGTAGACCAGGGTAATATAATGACAGTAGATGGTAGACCAGGGTAATATAATGACAGTAGATGGTAGACCAGGGTAATATAATGACAGTAGAGGGTAATATAATGACAGTAGATGGTAGACCAGGATAATATAATCACAGTAGATGGTAGACCAGGGTAATAAAATGACAGTAGATGGTATACCATGGTAATATAATGACAGTAGAGGGTAATATAATGACAGTAGATGGTAGACCAGTGTAATATAATGACAGTAGATGGTAGACCAGGGTAATATAATGACAGTAGATGGTAGACCAGGGTAATATAATGACAGTAGATGGTAGACCAGGTAATATATTGACAGTAGATGGTAGACCAGGGTAATATAATGACAGTAGAAGGTAGACTAGGGTAATATAAGGACAGTAGATGGTAGACCAGGGTAATATAATGACAGTAGAGTGTAGACCAGTGTAATATAATGACAGTAGATGGTAGACCAGGGTAATATAATGACAGTAGAGGGTAATATAATGACAGTAGATGGTAGACCAGGATAATATAATGGCAGTAGTGGGTAGACCATGGTAATGGAATGACAGTACCCCAGGGTAATATAATGACAGTAGATGGTAGACCAGGGTAATATAATGATAGCAGATGGTAGACCAGGGTAATATAATGACAGTAGATGGTAGACCAGGGTAATATAATGACAGTAGATGGTAGACCAGGGTAATATAATGACAGTAGATGGTAGACCAGGGTAATATAATGACAGTAGATGGTAGACCAGGTTAATATAATGACAGTAGATGGTAGATCAGGGTAATATAATGACAGTAGAGGGTAATATAATGACAGTAGATGGTAGACCAGGTTAATATAATGACAGTAGAGTGTAGGCCAGGGTAATATAATGACAGTAGATGGTAGACCAGGGTAATATAATGACAGTAGATGGTAGACCAGGGTAATATAATGACAGTAGATGGTAGACCAGGTTAATATAATGACAGTAGAAGGTAGACCAGGGTAATATAATGACAGTAGATGGTAGACCAGGGTAATATAATGACAGTAGATGGTAGACCAGGGTAATATAATGACAGTAGATGGTAGACCAGGGTAATATAATGACAGTAGATGGTAGACCAGGTTAATATAATGACAGTAGATGGTAGACCAGGGTAATATAATGACAGTAGATGGGTAGACCAGGTAATATAATGACAGTAGAAGATAGTACCAGGGTAATATAATGACAGTAGATGGTAGACCAGGGTAATATAATGACAGTAGAAGGTAGACCAGGGTAATATAATGACAGTAGATGGTAGACCAGTGTAATATAATGACAGTAGATGGTAGACCAGGGTAATATAATGACAGTAGATGGTAGACCAGGGTAATATAATGACAGTAGATGGTAGACCAGGGTAATATAATGACAGTAGATGGTAGACCAGGGTAATATAATGACAGTAGATGGTAGACCATGGTAATATAATGACAGTAGAGGGACCAATATAATGACAGTAGATGGTAGACCAGGTAATATAATGACAGTAGACCAGGGTAATATAATGACAGTAGATGGTAGACCAGGTAATATAATGACAGTAGATGGTAGACCAGGGTAATATAATGAAAGTAGATCAAACCAAAATATAATGACAGTAGATGGTAGACCAGGTAATATAATGACAGTACATGGTAGACCAGGGTGGTAATGACAGTAGAAGGCAGACCAGGGTAATATACAGTAGATGGTAGACCAGTGCTATAATGACAGTAGATGGTAGACCAGGGTAATATAATGACAGTAGATGGTAGACCAGTAATATAATGACAGTAGAAAAACTAATATACACAGTGTATGGTAGACCAATATAATGAGTAGATGGTAGACCAGGGTAATATAAGATGACAGTAGATGATAGACCAGGGTAATATAATGACAGTAGATGGTAGACCAGGTGGCATATAATGACAGTAGTGAGACATGGTAATACATACAGGAGAGTAATATATAATGACAGTAGATGGTAGACCAGGGTAATATAATGACAGTAGATGGTAGACCAGGGTAATATAATGACAGTAGATGGTAGACCAGGGTAATATAATGACAGTAGATGGTAGACCAGGTAATATAATGACAGTAGAGTGGTAGACCAGGTAATATAATGACAGTAGATGGTAGACCAGGGTAATATAATGACAGTAGACAGTAGTCTGAGGGCCTAATGACAGTAGATGGTAGACCAGGGTAATATAATGACAGTAGATGGTAGACCAGGGTAATATAATGACAGTAGATGGTAGACCAGGGTAATATAATGACAGTAGATGGTAGACCAGGATAATATAATGACAGTAGATGGTAGACCAGGGTATAATGACAGTAGATGGTACAGTAATAATGGTAGATGGTAGACCAGGGTAATGTAATGACAGTAGATGGTAGACCAGTGTAATATATTGACAGTAGTTGGTAGACCAGGGTAATATATTGACAGTAGAGGGTAATATAATGACAGTAGATGGTAGACCAGGATAATATAATCACAGTAGATGGTAGGCCAGGGTAATATAATGACAGTAGATGGTAGACCATGGTAATATAATCACAGTAGATGGTAGACCAGGGTAATATAATGACAGTAGATGGTAGACCAGGGTAATATAATGACAGTAGATGGTAGACCAGGGTAATATAATGACAGTAGATGGTAGAAGATGGTAGACCAGGGTAATATAATGACAGTAGATGGTAGTAGATGGTAGACCAGGGTAATATAATGACAGTAGAGTGTAGACCAGTGTAATATAATGACAGTAGATGGTAGATCAGGATAATATAATCACAGTAGATGGTAGACCAGGGTAATATAATGACAGTAGATGGTAGACCAGGGTAATATAATGACAGTAGATGGTAGACCATGGTAATGACAGTAGATGACAGTAGATGGTAGACCAGGGTAATATAATGACAGTAGATGGTAGTAGATGGTAGACCAGGGTAATATAATGACAGTAGAGTGTAGACCAGGTAATATAATGACAGTAGATGGTAGACAGTAGATATAATGACAGTAGATGGTAGACCAGGGTAATATAATGACAGTAGATGGTAGACCAGGGTAATATAATGACAGTAGATGGTAGACCAGGGTAATATAATGACAGTAGACCAGGTAATATAATGACAGTAGATGGTAGACCAGGGTAATATAATCACAGTAGATGGTAGACCAGGGTAATATAATGACAGTAGATGGTAGACATGGTAATATAATGACAGTAGAGGATGGTAGGGTAATATAATGACAGTAGATGGTAGACCAGGTAATATAATGACAGTAGAGGGTAGGCCAGGGTAATATAATGACAGTAGAGGGTAGACCAGGGTAATATAATGACAGTAGAAGGTAGACCAGGGTAATATAATGACAGTAGAGTGTAGACCAGGGTAATATAATGACAGTAGATGGTAGACCAGGGTAATATAATGACAGTAGATGGTAGACCAGGGTAATATAATGACAGTAGAGTGTAGACCAGTGTAATATAATGACAGTAGATGGTAGATCAGGGTAATATAATGACAGTAGAGGGTAATATAATGACAGTAGATGGTAGACCAGGATAATATAATGGCAGTAGTGGGTAGACCATGGTAATGGAATGACAGTACCCCAGGGTAATATAATGACAGTAGATGGTAGACCAGGGTAATATAATGATAGCAGATGGTAGACCAGGGTAATATAATGACAGTAGATGGTAGACCAGGGTAATATAATGACAGTAGATGGTAGACCAGGGTAATATAATGACAGTAGAGGATAGACCAAGGAAATATAATGACAGTAGATGGTAGACCAGGGTAATATAATGACAGTAGATGGTAGACCAGGGTAATATAATGACAGTAGATGGTAGACCAGGGTAATATAATGACAGTAGATAGAGTGTGGACCAGGGTAATATAATGACAGTAGATGGTAGACCTGGGTAATATAATGACAGTAGAGTGTAATATAGTGACAGTAGATGGTAGACCAGGTTAATATAATGACAGTAGAAGGTAGACCAGGGTAATATATTGACAGTAGATGGTAGACCAGGGTAATATAATGACAGTAGATGGTAGACCAGGGTAATATAATGACAGTAGATGGTAGACCAGGTTAATATAATGACAGTAGATGGTAGACCAGGGTAATATAATGACAGTAGATGGTATACCAGGGTAATATAATGACAGTAGATGGTAGACCAGGGTAATAAATGACAGTAGATGGTAGACCAGGGTAATATAATGACAGTAGATGGTAGACCAGGTTAATATAATGACAGTAGATGGTAGACCAGGGTAATATAATGACAGTAGATGGTAGACCAGGGTAATATAATGACAGTAGATGGTAGACCAGGGTAATATAATGACAGTAGATGGTAGACCAGGGTAATATAATGACAGTAGATGTAGACCAGTGTAATATAATGACAGTAGATGGTAGACCAGGGTAATATAATGACAGTAGAGGGTAATATAATGACAGTAGATGGTAGACCAGTGTAATATAATGACAGTAGATGGTAGACCAGGGTAATATAATGAAAGTAGTGGTAGACCAGGGTAATATAATGACAGTAGATGGTAGACCAGGGAAATATAATGACAGTAGATGGTAGGCCAGGGTAATATAATGACAGTAGATGGTAGACCAGGGTAATATAATGACAGCAGATTGTAGACCAGGGTAATAAAATGACAGTAGTTGGTAGACCAGGGTACTATAATGACAGTAGATGGTAGACCAGGGTAATATAATGACAGTAGATGGTAGACCAGGGTAATATAATGACAGTAGATGGTAGACCAGGGTAATATAATGACAGTAGAGGGGAGGACCAGGGTAATATAATGACAGTAGATGGTAGACCAGGGTAATATAATGACAGTAGATGGTAGACCAGGGTAATATAATGACAGTAGAGGGGAGGACCAGGGTAATATAATGACAGTAGATGGTAGACCAGGGTAATATAATGACAGTAGATGGTAGACCAGGGTAATATAATGACAGTAGATGGTAGACCAGGGTAATATAATGACAGTAGATGGTAGACCAGGGTAATATAATGACAGTAGATGGTAGATAGGTAATATAATGACAGTAGATGGTAGACCAGGGTAATATAATGACAGTAGATGGTAGACCAGGGTAATATAATGACAGTAGATGGTAGACCAGGTAATATAATGACAGTAGAGGGTAATATAATGACAGTAGATGGTAGACCAGGGTAGTATAATGACAGTAGATGGTAGACCAGGGTAATATAATGACAGTAGATGGTAGACCAGGGTAATATAATGACAGTAGATGGTAGACCAGGGTAATATAATGACAGTAGATGGTAGACCAGGGTAATATAATGACAGTAGATGGTAGACCAGGGTAATATAATGACAGTAGATGGTAGACCAGGGTAATATAATGACAGTAGAGGGTAATATAATGACAGTAGATGGTAGACCAGGGTAATATAATGACAGTAGATGGTAGACCAGGGTAATATAATGACAGTAGATGGTAGACCAGGGTAATATAATGACAGTAGATGGTAGACCAGTGTAATATAATGACAGTAGATGGTAGACCAGGGTAATATAATGACAGTAGATGGTAGACCAGGGTAATATAATGACAGTAGATGGTAGACCAGGGTAATATAATGACAGTAGATGGTAGTAGATGGTAGACCAGGGTAATATAATGACAGTAGAGTGTAGACCAGTGTAATATAATGACAGTAGATGGTAGATCAGGGTACTATATTGACAGTAGAGGGTAATATAATGACAGTAGATGGTAGACCAGGATAATATAATCACAGTAGATGGTAGACCAGGGTAATAAAATGACAGTAGATGGTAGACCAGGGTAATATAATGACAGTAGAGTGTAGACCAGTGTAATATAATGACAGTAGATGGTAGATCAGGGTAATATAATGACAGTAGATGGTAGACCAGGGTAATATAATGACAGTAGATGGTAGACCAGTGTAATATAATGACAGTAGATGGTAGACCAGGGTAATATAATGACAGTAGATGGTAGACCAGGGTAATATAATGACAGTAGATGGTAGACCAGGGTAATATAATGACAGTAGATGGTAGACCAGGGTAATATAATGACAGTAGATGGTAGACCAGGGTAATATAATGACAGTAGAGGTAGACCAGGGTAATATAGTGACAGTAGATGGTAGACCAGGGTAATATAATGACAGTAGATGGTAGACCAGGGTAATATAATGACAGTAGATGGTAGACCAGGGTAATATAATGACAGTAGATGGTAGACCAGGGTAATATAATGACAGTAGATGGTAATGTAGACCAGGGTAATATAATGACAGTAGATGGTAGACCAGGGTAATATAATGACAGTAGAAGGTAGACCAGGGTAATATAATGACAGTAGATGGTAGACCAGTGTAATATAATGACAGTAGATGGTAGACCAGGGTAATATAATGACAGTGACAGTAGACCAGGGTAATATAATGACAGTAGATGGTAGACCAGTGTAATATAATGACAGTAGATGGTAGACCAGGTAATATAATGACAGTAGATGGTAGACCAGGGTAATATAATGACAGTAGATGGTAGACCAGGGTAATATAATGACAGTAGAGGACCAGTAATATAATGACAGTAGATGGTAGACCAGGGTAATATAATGACAGTAGATGTAGACCAGTGTAATATAATGACAGTAGATGGTAGATCAGGGTAATATAATGACAGTAGAGGGTAATATAATGACAGTAGATGGTAGACCAGGATAATATAATGGCAGTAGTGGGTAGACCATGGTAATGGAATGACAGTAGACCAGGATAATATAATGACAGTAGATGGTAGACCAGGGTAATATAATGATAGCAGATGGTAGACCAGGGTAATATAATGACAGTAGATGGTAGACCAGGGTAATATAATGACAGTAGATGGTAGACCAGGGTAATATAATGACAGTAGAGGGTAGACCAGGGTAAATATAATGACAGTAGATGGTAGACCAGGGTAATATAATGACAGTAGATGGTAGACCAGGGTAATATAATGACAGTAGATGGTAGACCAGGGTAATATAATGACAGTAGATGGTGGACCAGGGTAATATAATGACAGTAGATGGTAGACCTGGGTAATATAATGACAGTAGAGGGTAATATATGATGACAGTAGATGGTAGACCAGGTTAATATAATGACAGTAGAAGGTAGACCAGGGTAATATATTGACAGTAGATGGTAGACCAGGGTAATATAATGACAGTAGATGGTAGACCAGGTTAATATAATGACAGTAGAAGGTAGACCAGGGTAATATAATGACAGTAGATGGTAGACCAGGGTAATATAATGACAGTAGAGTGTAGACCAGGGTAATAAAATGATGGTAGATGGTAGACCAGGGTAATATAATGACAGTAGATGGTAGACCAGGTTAATATAATGACAGTAGATGGTAGACCAGGGTAATATAATGACAGTAGATGGTAGACCTGGGTAATATAATGACAGTAGATGGTAGACCAGGGTAATATAATGACAGTAGATGTGTAGACCAGGGTAATATAATGAAAGTAGATGGTAGATCAGGGTAATATAATGACAGCAGAGGGTAATATAATGACAGTAGATGGTAGACCAGGTAATATAATGACAGTAGATGGTGGACCAGGGTAATATAATGACAGTAGATGGTAGACCAGGGTAATATAATGACAGTAGATGGTAGACCAGGGAAATATAATGACAGTAGAGTGTAGACCAGTGTAATAAAATGATGGTAGATGGTAGACCAGGGTAATATAATGACAGTAGATGGTAGACCAGGGTAATATAATGACAGTAGATGGTAGACCAGGGTAATATAATGACAGTAGATGGTAGACCAGGGTAATATAATGACAGTAGATGGTAGACCAGGGTAATATAATGACAGTAGATGGTAGACCAGGGTAATATAATGACAGTAGATGGAGACCAGGGTAATATAATGACAGTAGATGGTAGACCAGGGTAATATAATGACAGTAGATGGTACCAGGGTAATAGTGACAGTAGATGGTAGACCAGGTTAATATAATGACAGTAGATGGTAGACCAGGGTAATATAATGACAGTAGATGGTAGACCAGGGTAATATAATGACAGTAGATGGTAGACCAGGGTAATATAATGACTGTAGATGGAATACCAGGGTAATATAATGACAGTAGAGGGTAGACCAGGGTAATATAATGACAGTAGATGGTAGACCAGGGTAATAGAATAACAGTAGATGGTAGACCAGGGTAATATAATGACAGTAAAGGGTAGACCAGGGTAATATAATGATAGTAGAGGGTAATATAATGGCAGTAGATGGTAGACCAGGGTAATATAATGACAGTAGATGGTAGAACAGGGCAATACAATGACAGTAGATTTTAGACCAGGGTAATATAATGACAGTAGATGGTAGACCAGGGTAATATAATGACAGTAGATGGAGGACCAGGGTAATATAATGACAGTAGATGGTAGACCTGGGTAATATAATGACAGTAGAGGGTAATATAGTGACAGTAGATGGTAGACCAGGTTAATATAATGACAGTAGAAGGTAGACCAGGGTAATATAATGACAGTAGATGGTAGACCAGGGTAATATAATGACAGTAGATGGTAGACCAGGTAATATAATGACAGTAGATAGTAGACCAGGGTAATATAATGACAGTAGATGGTAGACCAGGGTAATATAATGACAGTAGATGGTAGACCAGGGTAATATAATGACAGTAGAGGGGTAATATAATGACAGTAGATGGTAGACCAGGGTAATATAATGACAGTAGAAGGTAGACCAGGGTAATATAATGACAGTAGATGGTAGACCAGGGTAATATAATGACAGTAGATGGTAGACCAGGTAATATAATGACAGTAGATGGTAGACCAGGGTAATATAATGACAGTAGATGGTAGACCAGGGTAATATAATGACAGTAGATGGTAGACCAGGGTAATATAATGACAGTAGATGGTAGAGATGGTAGACCAGGGTAATATAATGACAGTAGATGGTAGACCAGGTAATATAATGACAGTAGATGGTAGACCAGGTAATATAATGACAGTAGATGGTAGACCAGGGTAATATAATGACAGTAGATGGTAGACCAGGGTAATATAATGACAGTAGATGGTAGACCAGGGTAATATAAATGACAGTAGATGGTAGACCAGGGTAATATAATGACAGTAGATGGTAGACCAGGGTAATATAATGACAGTAGATGGTAGACCAGGGTAATATAATGACAGTAGATGGTAGACCAGGGTAATATAATGACAGTAGATGGTAGACCAGGGTAATATAATGACAGTAGATGGTAGACCAGGGTAATATAATGACAGTAGATGGTAGACCAGGGTAATATAATGACAGTAGATGGTAGACCAGGGTAATATAATGACAGTAGATGGTAGACCAGGGTAATATAATGACAGTAGATGGTAGACCAGGGTAATATAATGACAGTAGATGGTAGACCAGGGTAATATAATGACAGTAGATGGTAGACCAGGGTAATATAAATGACAGTAGATGGTAGACCAGGGTAATATAATGACAGTAGATGGTAGACCAGGGTAATATAATGACAGTAGATGGTAGACCAGGGTAATATAATGACAGTAGATGGTAGACCAGGGTAATATAAATGACAGTAGATGGTAGACCAGGGTAATATAATGACAGTAGATGGTAGACCAGGGTAATATAATGACAGTAGATGGTAGACCAGGGTAATATAATGACAGTAGATGGGTAGACCAGGGTAATATAATGACAGTAGATGGTAGACCAGGGTAATATAATGACAGTAGATGGTAGACCAGGGTAATATAATGACAGTAGATGGTAGACCAGGGTAATATAATGACAGTAGATGGTAGACCAGGGTAATATAATGACAGTAGATGGTAGACCAGGGTAATATAATGACAGTAGATGGTAGACCAGGTAATATAATGACAGTAATATAATGACAGTAGATGGTAGACCAGGGTAATATAATGACAGTAGATGGTAGACCAGGGTAATATAATGACAGTAGATGGTAGACCAGGGTAATATAATGACAGTAGATGGTAGACCAGGTAATATAATGACAGTAGATGGTAGACCAGGGTAATATAATGACAGTAGATGGTAGACCAGGGTAATATAATGACAGTAGATGGTAGACCAGGTAATATAATGACAGTAGATGGTAGACCAGGGTAATATAATGACAGTAGATGGTAGACCAGGGTAATATAATGACAGTAGATGGTAGACCAGGGTAATATAATGACAGTAGATGGTAGACCAGGGTAATATAATGACAGTAGATGGTAGACCAGGGTAATATAATGACAGTAGATGGTAGACCAGGGTAATATAATGACAGTAGATGGTAGACCAGGGTAATATAATGACAGTAGATGGTAGACCAGGGTAATATAATGACAGTAGATGGTAGACCAGGGTAATATAATGACAGTAGATGGTAGACCAGGGTAATATAATGACAGTAGATGGTAGACCAGGGTAATATAATGACAGTAGATGGTAGACCAGGGTAATATAATGACAGTAGAGGGTGGATATAAATGACAGTAGATGGTAGACCAGGGTAATATAATGACAGTAGATGTAGACCAGGGTAATATAATGACAGTAGATGGTAGACCAGGTAATATAATGACAGTAGATGGTAGACCAGGGTAATATAATGACAGTAGATGGTAGACCAGGGTAATATAATGACAGTAGATGGTAGACCAGGGTAATATAAATGACAGTAGATGGTAGACCAGGGTAATATAATGACAGTAGATGGTAGACCAGGGTAATATAATGACAGTAGATGGTAGACCAGGTAATATAATGACAGTAGATGGTAGACCAGGGTAATATAATGACAGTAGATGGTAGACCAGGGTAATATAATGACAGTAGATGGTAGACCAGGGTAAATATAATGACAGTAGATGGTAGACCAGGGTAATATAATGACAGTAGATGGTAGACCAGGGTAATATAATGACAGTAGAGGGTAATATAATGACAGTAGATGGTAGACCAGGGTAATATAATGACAGTAGATGGTAGACCAGGGTAATATAATGACAGTAGATGGTAGACCAGGGTAATATAATGACAGTAGATGGTAGACCAGGTAATATAATGACAGTAGATGGTAGACCAGGGTAATATAATGACAGTAGATGGTAGACCAGGGTAATATAATGACAGTAGATGGTAGACCAGGGTAATATAATGACAGTAGATGGTAGACCAGGGTAATATAATGACAGTAGATGGTAGACCAGGGTAATATAATGACAGTAGATGGTAGACCAGGGTAATATAATGACAGTAGATGGTAGACCAGGGTAATATAATGACAGTAGATGGTAGACCAGGGTAATATAATGACAGTAGATGGTAGACCAGGGTAATATAATGACAGTAGATGGACAGTAGACCAGGGCAATATAATGACAGTAGATGGTAGACCAGGGTAATATAATGACAGTAGATGGTAGACCAGGGTAATATAATGACAGTAGATGGTAGACCAGGGTAATATAATGACAGTAGATGGTAGACCAGGTAATATAATGACAGTAGATGGTAGACCAGGGTAATATAATGACAGTAGATGGTAGACCAGGTAATATAATGACAGTAGATGGTAGACCAGGGTAATATAATGACAGTAGATGGTAGGTAATATAATGACAGGATGGTAGACCAGGGTAATATAATGACAGTAGATGGTAGACCAGGTTAATATAATGACAGTAGATGGTAGACCAGGTTAATATAATGACAGTAGATGGTAGACCAGGTAATATAATGACAGTAGATGGTAGACCAGGGTAATATAATGACAGTAGATGGTAGACCAGGGTAATATAATGACAGTAGATGGTAGACCAGGGTAATATAATGACAGTAGATGGTAGACCAGGGTAATATAATGACAGTAGATGGTAGACCAGGGTAATATAATGACAGTAGATGGTAGACCAGGGTAATAAAGTGACAGTAGATGGTAGACCAGGGTAATATGATGACAGGAGAGGGTAGACCAGGGTAATATTATGACAGTAGATGGAAGACCATGGTAATATAGTGACAGTAGAGGGTAGACCAGGGTAATATAATGACAGTAGATGGTTGACCAGGGTAATATAATGACAGTAGATGGTAGACCAGGGTAATATAATGACAGTAGAGGGTAATATAATGACAGTAGATGGTAGACCAGGGTAATATAATGACAGTAGATGGTAGATCAGGTCAATATAATGACAGTAGATGGTAGACCAGGGTAATATAATGACAGTAGAGGGTAGACCAGGGTAATATAATGACAGTAGATGGTAGACCAGGGTAATATAATGACAGTAGATGGTAGAACAGGGTAATATAATGACAGCAGATGGTAGACCAGTTTAATATAATGACAGTAAATGGTAGACCAGGGTAATATAATCACAGTAGATGGTAGACCAGGGTAATATAATGCCAGTAGATGGTAGACCAGGTTAATATAATGACAGTAGATGGTCGACCAGGGTAATATAATGACAGTAGAGGGTAATATAATAACAGTAGATGGTAGACCAGGGTAATATAATGACAGTAGAGGGTAGGCCAGGGTAATATAATGACAGTAGATGGTAGACCATGGTAATATAATGACAGTAGATGGTAGACCAGGTTAATATAATGACAGTAGATGGTAGACCAGGGTAATATCATGATAGTAGATGGTAGACCAGGTTAATATAATGACAGTAGATGGTATACCAGGGTAATATAATGTCAGTAGAGGGTAGACCAGTGTAATCTAGTGACAGTAGATGGTAGACCAGGGTAATATAATGGCAGTAGAGTTTAGACCAGGGTAATATAGTGACAGTAGATGGTAGACCAGGGTAATATAATGACAGTAGATGGTAGACCAGGGTAATATAATGGCAGTAGAGTTTAGACCAGGGTAATATAATGACAGTAGATGGTAGAACAGGGTAATATCATGACAGCAGATGGTAGACCAGTTTAATATAATGACAGGAAATTTTAGACCAGGATAATATAATCACAGTAGATGGTAGACCAGGGTAATATAATGCCAGTAGATGGTAGACCAGGTTAATATAATGACAGTAGATGGTCGACCAGGGTAATATAATGACAGTAGAGGGTAATATAATAACAGTAGATGGTAGACCAGGGTAATATAATGA
The DNA here is from genome assembly GCF_018296145.1 of Oncorhynchus tshawytscha. Lineage (NCBI taxonomy): Eukaryota > Metazoa > Chordata > Actinopteri > Salmoniformes > Salmonidae > Oncorhynchus > Oncorhynchus tshawytscha. The sequence goes on along the minus strand of NW_024609015.1, from coordinate 713 downwards.
CAGTAGAGGGTAGGCCAGGGTAATATAATGACAGTAGATGGTAGACCAGGGTAATATAATGATAGTAGATGGTAGACCAGGTTAATATAATGACAGTAGATGGTATACCAGGGTAATATAATGTCAGTAGAGGGTAGACCAGTGTAATCTAGTGACAGTAGATGGTAGACCAGGGTAATATAATGGCAGTAGAGTTTAGACCAGGGTAATATAGTGACAGTAGATGGTAGACCAGTGTAATACAATGACAGTAGATGGTAGAACAGGGTAATATAATGACAGTAGATGGTAGACCAGGGTAATATAATGACAGTAGATGGTAGACCAGGTTAATATAATGAAAGTAGATGGTAGACCAGGGTAATATAATGACAGTAGATGGTAGACCAGGTTAATATAATGACAGTAGATGGTAGACCAGGGTAATATAATGACAGTAGATGGTAGACCAGGGTAATATAATGACAGTAGATGGTAGACCAGTGTAATAGAATGACAGTAGATGGTAGACCAGGTTAATATAATGGCAGTAGAGGGTAGGCCAGGGTAATATAATGACAGTAGATGGTAGACCAGGGTAATATAATGCCAGTAGATGGTAGACCAGGTTAATATAATGACAGTAGATGGTAGACCAGGGTAATATAATGACAGTAGATGGTAGACCAGGGTAATATAATGACAGTAGATGGTAGACCAGTGTAATAGAATGA